>NC_045160.1:6208263-6365763 GCF_900700415.2 Clupea harengus | reverse complement strand
AAGAGGTCGTGGGGTTTCTCATTTTTTGATTGAGACCTGTGTGCTTTTGCTTCGATTATTGTTGTGTCCCCTTCGTTGTTGATCTTAATGTTTTGGATATATCCTTCCACTGCATATTGCAGTCCATTTTGCCTTGATCTGGAGGATATCGCGGACATATTATTCCAAAAAGAATCACTGACACTGACAGACAGTATAGTGCATGAACGAGTTCAAAAGACGTAGCAACAGTAACTAAGAGGACGGGGCTTTTGCGAACGGTCAATAGCGCATTAACGTGTGCTAGGACCACTGATTCGCCAAACCTGCTTGCAGTCTGTGTTCTACCACAGTCCCCGTTGTTGGTCTCGTCACTCTCATGATTTTTTTTTTTTTCTAAAGAGGATTTGATTTTGTAACGAGTAACGAAGGTTTCAGGGGAAATGTATCGGAGTAAAAGTATCAGTTTTCTTTGCAAAATGTAGCGAAGTAAAAGTAAAAGTAAAAGTAAACATAAATATAAGTAGTAAAGTAAAGTACAGATATCCAAAAAAACGACTTAAGTACAGTAACGAAGTATTTCTACTTCGCTACTATACAACACTGAGTTTTAGACACACACACACACACACGCACACACAATACTACGTTAGACCACCATATACTTGCAGAATGGAACATGTTCTTGCTGAAATCCATCATTTACAGATGGACAAACCTGGATGCTAATAACACCTTCCATCCCATAGCATCCAGGTGTGACTCCAAGGCTCATCACTACTGTAAATGGCCAGACTAAATGTCATCACCTCACTCGCAAAAATTCACAACACAGATTGACAACATTCACACACCAACCTTGCAGTTCTTTCTACACTCAAACTCATACTACAACATACTCTGATGTGCTTTGTATATGGTACCCCCCTATGTTAGGTTGTCACATTCACAGGGCCTTAACACTCTTGCCTTTACTCTCACTCTCACAGGGCCGTAACACTCTTGCCTTTACTCTCAGGTTCACAGGGCCGTAACACTCGTGCCCTAACTCTCACAGGGCCGTAACACTCGTGCCCTAACTCTCACAGAGACGTAACACTCGTGCCCTAACTCTCACAGGGTCGTAACACTCGTGCCCTAACTCTCACAGAGACGTAACACTCGTGCCCTAACTCTCACAGGGTCGTAACACTCGTGCCCTAACTCTCACAGAGACGTAACACTCGTGCCCTAACTCTCACAGGGTCGTAACACTCGTGCCCTAACTCTCACTCTCACAGGGCCGTTACACTCGCACCCTAACGCTCACAGGGCCGTAACACTCTTGCCTTTACTCTCACAGGGCCATAACACTCGTGCCCTAACTCTCACAGGGCCGTAACACTCACAGGGCAGTAACGCTCACAGAGACGTAACACTCATGCCCTAACTCTCACAGGGCCTTAACACTCTTGCTGTGATAAGGGTACCTGCTCTCCTCCTTTTCTCCCCTTTAACCTGCTGACCCCTTCCCCCACAGTCCTGTTGTTTTCACACCTGCAGGCTGTCTAATCACTACACAGCTGGTGTCTCCAGTCTGATAAGCTCTTCTTAGTTCTCCTCTGCTTCAGAGTGATGTGGAGGTAACAGGTTAATCAATAAGTCATCTGGGCTCTCAGACGGGAGAAGAGGACAGTCCCTGGAAAGAGCTGCTTGCCAGTGATGTGTGTTCAGCTTCCTCATGGAGTGTTTTCTTTGGGGCGGAGAGGATATTTTATTTACATGTCTGATGATTTTTATTCAAAGGTTTTCTCCATATACACCAAGTGTATGCTATGTGTTTGGATATGTGTGGCTATGTGTGTATCTGTTTCCATAGGTGACCTTTCTAAGTTGATCTTAATGCTGCTGTGGTGACAGTGGTCTTTATGGTGACATTTATCACCCCCAGTGAGTAGACACTTGATGTTTGACTTCCTAATTAAGAGCCTATTCTCTGGAATGTATAATTCTCTGTGTCTCTGTCCCTCACACACAAACACACACAATCAAACACAAACACACACAATCAAACACACACAGGGGACACGTGTGCATTCAGACAGATCTTCAGGCAGAGACTGTGTGCTGGTTAATGGAAGCTCATTTACAATATGCTCACTGATATACAAGCATATGAAATTATGGTAAATACAAATGTTATAAATCAGTGAGGAATGGTCTCTTTAGTCTTGTCTTTCTCCTATTCTTTCTCTGTCTCACACACACACACCACTCTCTCTCACAGGGTTCTTGCACCATTTCAAAAGTCAAATTTAATGCTTTTTAAGACTTTTTTAAGACCACAACAAATATAATTTAAGACCCAAAAATGTCACAATTTCTTTGGAATACTCAATTCAGGGGTGCAAACTCATCAGGGTTGAAAAAGGTGACAACGACGCGAACCCCCTAGGTGCGTCCGGGGCATGCTCCCCGGGGAATATATTTTATATATAAGAACATTTTGCACATTTTAAAGTTCAATGCATCAATCTGGTGCACTTTGACAACAAAATTATGAGGCTAGATCTATGAAGAACTTTGTGCTGTTGTAAACAATTTTGTGCTCTGGTAACAGTTTAATCATAAACATTCCTGTGTTGAATGTTGCACAGGCACAGGCCAACCCAACCTGCCTCTAGTTGAGCCACAGTAATGGCATCCTCCTCCTAAAATTCTCTCATTCTGAAAACAAACTGAAGTAGGAGAGTGGTAAATTTGTTCAGTTGCAGTGAAGCGCCCAGCAGTAGAAAACGGGTCAGTGTTTCAGATTACAGATTACATAGGGACGTGTGGTCAGGGGAGGCAGAGCCTCATAAAAAGTAAAAAACAAAATAAATATTAATATGTATCTACTGATCTTTGCTTTAAATAAAATGTCTGTATGATTCCGATCATTTTTATAATCAAAATCGCTGAATTTGACCATGTCCTGTTCAAACAGAGGCGACTCGCGAGGTGAGGCAGCAACGAGCTGCGCCTCATCTCAGATTGTGCAATCCCTCACACACTGGGTTGAGCACATGCCTTTTGCTTTCTCATTGTTTGTCATCACTGAAATATTTGTAGACACTGTCATTATATGTCGTTTGTATCCATAGAATAGGTAATGTAATGTATTTCACGTATGTGAAGAATCTATTTAGTCTTGCTGATCTGTCATAAAACCACAGTGAAAAAGCACATAGGGGAGGCAAACGTAACCTCTGCCTCAATGAAGGGGGCATGCGAGAGCCTGGAAAATGGTCTTCCAATCCAGTGAAGTGATAAATACATAATGTGAGACCAATGCAAGAGCTAAAAGGTTTGCTTTAAACGACAGGACAGAAGATAACTTTAGCAGCTAAACTCCGGACCAAACTCGCCTGACGGCCATGTCTTATGTAAATGCACATTTTTCGGCGTTTTCACGCTTAGATTTGTCAAAAGTTACCGAGAAAAAGACACTGTACTATCCGATAGCACCGTTATTGTAACCAGCAAAAATGGTTGATGTGGTTTGCAAAGCGTCTGTCAGCCAACTGTCTGACTTTAGCACGTTAGCCTACGTTAGATAGCATAACGTTATTGCAGCGTACCAACGTTACACGTTATCGTAAATGCCATCTTAAAAAGGCCGCTCGAAACCAACGTTTTCACCCGAAAGACATGTCTTGTAATACACCTGTCAATTACGGCATTGAGGCAGCTACCTTCCATTTCGAACAGACCAGAAGACTCGAAATAAAAAGTGTGTCATGGTTGTTGTGTTCTGTAATACTGTTCTATATTGTGCTACCACTAGGAGGCACTGTTCCGTAATGAATGGTAGCTAGTTTACGTACATTGGGCAGAAGAAGAGTGAAACTCCATGCTACTTGTCACGCACTTTCATGCTGCTGACAGTTCTCAGTAAAGAGTGTTAATATCATCCTGCTTGTCGTCACTCTGAAGCTTCACTACACCACAAATTGGCGACGAGGATTCTTCTGCAAATCTGACAAGATGTCTGTACACGTTCCTGCGCCTGCAATGTTTTTGCCTTGTCCTGGAGAGCCGTCCATACCGTTCGAGACTTGGCTACGTATGTTCAGAAACTACATGCTAGTGATAAATGCAACTAGGAATGCTTGGCCAACCACCCGCAAGAGAGCTATTTTACTACACTGCCTTGGCGCCGAAGGACAGAGGATCTTTTACGCACTGCCCGACTCAGGTACAAGTTTAGAACAGGCTGTAGCAGCACTAAACAAACACTTTATTCCTAAAGTTAATGTCGTAGTGGAGCGACATATGTTCCGAAAGCGAGCTCAACTTCCACATGAGACTGTAGCTCAGTACATAACTGCCCTTTGCGCGCTTTCTGTGAAATGTGACTTTAAGGAAAATGCTGACGAGATGCTTCGAGATCAACTGCTGGAACACTTGCTAAATGACAAAATAAGAGAAAGACTGTTATTAGAACTTGATTTGACTCTAGAGAAAGCCACCACTCTGGCGATACAGATGGAAGCTGCTGCTGAGCAGGTTAGAAAAATTAAAACTGATGGCAATAGCGCTCCAGTGCAGGCTATACAATCCAAGCCCCACATGCAATATACAAATAACTTTAATCAAGCTACTTCTCATGCTGCTTCCCATACTGCTGCCGCTATGCCAACCTCCTCACTGCACAATTCCTGTTTCAGATGTGGCTCAGACAAGCATTTAGCAAATTCTGCTCAGTGTCCTGCAGCTAGAGCACAATGCAAATCGTGCAATAAAAGAGGACATTTTGCACAGGTGTGCCGTTCAGCACCACAGAGCAATGTGCATGAGCTACAGCTAGCCGATGTGACCATACTGTACGTGGATAATTCTGCCCATGCACCAAAGAGACTGCTGTGCAATGTCACCGTTTCCACTACCACTACCCCTGCATGCAGCTGGTTGTGGACACTGGTTCTGCTGTGTCTATATTGCCATACCACATCTACCAGAAATCCTTCAGTGACACTCCGCTGTCTGCAGCTTCTACCAGGCTGGTGACCTACACACGAGATAACATTCCTGTGCTGGGATGTCTGCTTGCTAAAATACAGATGGACAACACCTCTACAGCAGCCACTTTCTTCATCTTGGAGAGAGGGACAGCACTGTTAGGTATGGACTTATTCACTGCCTTGGACCTGTCTATCCGAGGGGATACTGTCCTCATCTCAGCTCCAGTGCCACCCACATCGGTGATGTCCATAAACACTGCAACACATACTGATACCAACACCCCAGGGATTGGGTGTGCTAAGACTTTTGTGCATAAAGTGAAACTTGATCCTACCATCAGACCTGTGCGCCAGAAGCTGCGGCGCTTGCCTTTTGCCGTCAGAGAAAGCGTCTCTGCTGAGCCGAATCGCCTGTTGAAAGCTGGCGTCATAGAGAAGATCGATGCCTCTGCTGATGTGGAGCCTGAATTAGTGGCTCAGATTTCGTCCAAACTACATGCTCTTCCAGTGGCTGACTTTGAAGCTGCCTGCTCTACATGTCCTGAAATGACTACTCTGCGGGAACAGATTCATCGTGGCTGGCCACTCTCCATCAGAGCAGTAAACCAGGACATGACTCCCTACTACAAGGTGAGCGATGAACTCTCAGTTAAAGACAATTTCATTTTCAGAGGTTCAAGACTCCTAGTGCCAACCTCTGTACGCCAGACCTTGATAGCCTTGGCACACGAGAGTCACCAAGGAGTTGTAGGCACAAACCAGCGCTTGCGAGAACTATACTGGTGGCCAAGAATGGATTCGGAGGTCCAGACCTGCATAGCCTCCTGCGTTGCCTGCCAGTCGAATGATACAACTGCATTTACTCACCCTGTTCCTCTGCAACCTGTCCAGCTCCCTGAGGGTCCTTGGCAGAAACTTGGCCTCGATATTGTCGGGCCATTTGAAACAGCTTCTCCTGCCTGCCGCTATGCTATAACACTAGTGGACTACTATTCCAAGTGGCCTGAGCTTGCCTTCTCTCACAGCGCCACAACAGCAGATGTCATAAAGTTCCTGATGTCCACATTCAGCCGCCATGGCAATCCAGAGAACATTGTTACTGACAATGGGCCTCAGTTTACGTCAGCTGAGTTTGCAAAGTTCATGGCGACACAGGGCATTCGTCACATTCGCACATCAGTGTACTACCCTGCAGCCAACGGCGATGTGGAAAGATTCCAACGCTCCCTGAGAAGCTGCCTACAAACAGCCATCCTGCAAACACAGCCATGGAAAGAGGCTGTGCTAACCTGGCTTCAGGTGTACCGTTCAACACCGCATGCTACCACCTCCACGTCACCCCATGAACTGCTCTACGGTCGTAAAATGCGCACTAGGCTGGACATTTTCCCTCTGTCTGCCTCGGTGATGCCTTCACCTACTGCAGTGCGAAATACAGTTCAAAGGAATCAGGACAAGATGAAACACTACGCTGATTTAAGGCGTGGTGCACGTGATCCTCCATTTCAGGAGGGAGAGAGAGTGAGGATAAGGATTCCCCGTAAAACATCCAAAGCTCACCTCAGATTCTCTTCACCGGTACAAGTGGAAAAGCGAGTGGGTCCAAACACCTTCCTACTAAGTGACGGGAAAAAGTGGAATGCAACTCACCTGGCCCGCCTTCCACTTGGAACTGATACACATGCAAACAGCAACACTCTCCCACACTCACAGGACTCTACACACACTCCTACAGACCATTCACGCACCAGAGTCACACCTAAGTGGCATCGGGACTATGTTGTTTATTGACCTGATGTACTTACATTAGAGCCTTTCCTTGTACTCTACCTGGCTAATGTAACTGTATGTTCTTGGAGAGATATGATTCCATTTTCCAATGATATTATTGCTATTCTAGGTTTGCTTTATTTTATATTACAGGTTAATGCATTTTTGGGGCATGCCAATGTAGTTAACACTAAACCATGCTTTGTTGCGCTTGATAATTGGCAGGAATGACCCGTTACCACATTTTTAATTGTCATCCTATGCTGGATCATATTTAGCTCTTTTATTTTATTGCCGAAGTAAGTAAGAGTATTCTTTTACAGAAAGAGGAGATGTTGTGTTCTGTAATACTGTTCTATATTGTGCTACCACTAGGAGGCACTGTTCCGTAATGAATGGTAGCTAGTTTACATACATTGGGCAGAAGAAGAGTGAAACTCCATGCTACTTGTCACGCACTTTCATGCTGCTGACAGTTCTCAGTAAAGAGTGTTACACCCCGTGCAGACGGACTCTAGTTTGTCTGGACCCGGTGAACCCCGAGTACAGATAGCCCTATCGTGCAGACGAACGCACTGTATCCGCACACTGTATCCGCACTCCCTCGAATCGGGGGTCCAAAGTGAGTAACCTCCGAATCCGATTGCTGTTGGTGTTCGTCTGCACGTTATCCGCATACCTAATCCGATTGCCCCACGTGATCGCATCATTAGACCAGCCAGAACAACGGACACAACCGGCATTATTTAATAACTGAATAGTTTGTCATGGCGCAGTGAGTTTGGCAGCCAGTTATAACAGCTCTCCAGTTTAAAAAAATATATTCTTCCTATTACCTTGCTCCTTTTCCACGTGAATTTCCCTAACGGGATTAATACAAATGTATCTATCTATCTGTTGTTAGGAAAGGGATGACATTAACAAGCCACACTTTAAACTATCACTGTTTAATCTATTTGCATCAGACCATTTTTCAAAAAACAGTTTTTAAAAGTGTCAGCAATAGCCTATATGAGCAAATCTGACGTGAAAAGATTTTTTATTATAGACGGAAGTTTCTAAACAGATGAATGTTACGTTAGCTTTAGTCCTGTCAGACAACGATAGCGATAGCTACTAGCTAGCGTTAACGTTACTTCAGAGGTAGTCTACAGTACGTGAAGGACAAAGCCCTCAACAATAGCCTACATTTGTTGTTAGTAATAAAACCATGAAATTGGAAGCAATTGTAAACCATGAAACATTCAGGATCCACAGCACTTGCATTGTGGTCTCTCCTGCTCAAGCTCAGCATCTCCATAAAGCACAGGCATTTAAACAACTCAGACATGTCATGTTGCACATTGCTTTGTTGCACTGTTCTAAACTCTTTATTATCAATAACAAATATGATTATTTTTCACTTAACCTACAGTCTGCTCTTACCACTGATTTTATAAACCACCATAATGTGTTACTGTGCAGATTAAATGTAGGCTATGCGGCTAAGCTAAACGTTGCTAGTTGGAGCTCAACTACTGTCATATGTTATTTTGATAGCATGCTACTGTCTTCTTCTCCGTTTTCTTCAGTTGTCTGTAGCACCAAAGCGCCACCAACAGGCGTGGGGGATGTAATACAGCTGAGTCAATCGGATTCACTGGGTTCATGTGCACGCGATGTAAAAAGTGGGTAGGTGTGAAAACTGAACCCGGGTTCAGGCAAACTAGAGTCCGTCTGCATGGGGTCTTAATATCATACTGCTTGTCGTCACTCTGAAGCTTCACTACACCACAATGGTGACATGGGTTGGCCAAACAAACAAGCTTGAAAGAAATATTCATGACAGCTTGCGTTCACAGATTACTTGGAGATACCCAAGTGTGTGTGTGTGTGTGTGTGTGTGTGTGTGTGTCGAACCTCACATCGACCACGGCGTAATGGCGACACGCAGCCTAACGTCAGCGTCTGTAGCCGACGTACCGTAAACAGCTATTAAATTGCGGAGACTCATTTCACACAATACTAAATTAATCAACTATTAGATGTTTTACGATGCACCACTGTGCTTTCTCATCGTCATTAAGCGCACCGGCAAAAAAAATGAATACCTACAGCAACTTTACGTGAAATTTAAGACAATTTAAGACCTTAATTACCCGAATTTTAATTTAAGACATTTTAAGACTTTTTAAGGACCCGCGGGAACCCTGTCACACACACACACACCACTCACACACACACAGACACCTCCCACACAATTTTCATAGGTTTAAGTCAGAAAAATCACTTATTCAGGGGATGACTTGATGTTGATTACAAGGGGTTTTAAGATTATTCAGTCAAGCTGATTTACATTTTGCAAAGACACATATACACAGACATACAAACAGCATATAGGCCAATCTTGTCATCAGACTTTTGTGTCAGTCTGTGCATCACACACACATACACAGTTTTCACCTCAGGTAGGCTTTCTGATGCTTTTGGACAAATTTAGTGCGTCAGGTGGATGATTCTAAGACAGGCAGGCGCGCACCCACACCCACACACACACACACACACAATTTCTAAATGTGTCCTGGTTGGAGGGCATTTGAAATTAAGTCTTCTGAGGGAAATGTGGAATATGATATTGCAGTGGCTTTTTAGGCCAATACAAGCTGAATATTAACAAGAACACACACACACACACACTTGAAATAGCATTAATAATACATTCTCCTAAATCAGTAGAGTAAACTTTATCACATAGACATCATTTTTTTTTTAATTATTAAGTGCCCAATCCTATAAGTGTGTGTGTGTGTGTGTGTGTGTGTGTGTGTGTGTGTGTGTGTGTGTGTGTGTGTGTGTGTGTGTGTGTGTGTGTGTGTGTGTGTGTGTGTGTGTGTGTGTGTGTGTGTGTGTGCATGTACGAGTGTGTAGATGAAAATCCAGGACAGTAAATGATTTTGCACACACTTCAATGATCAATTTTAGATTCCGTGATAAGTCACTTGATGACAGTGATCATCTGCACGCTTGAATGAATTGGTGTGTGTGTGTGTGAGTGTGTGTATGAAATGTATGTAAGTACTGTATGTGTGCGTGCATGTGTATTTTATCGTTGGTGACATCATCACATCAGATGAAAAAGAACTAAATGAAATTGTAAGAGTGTGTGTGTATGTCTGTGTGGAGGGGCGGGGGGTGCAACCCGTTTTTCACGCAATCTGATTGGACTTGGCTAAGCACAAAGGCACACACTGAGCAGACAGGGATTAAAAAGCCAATTTCACTCATTTAACAGAGAGAGAGGGACAAAGAGAGAGAGAAATAGAGAGTGAGGAGTGAGAGAGAGAGAGAGAGAGAAAGAGAGATAGAGAGGGAGACAGAGCATTTATCACAAGATCATAGGAAAGAATCCCCCAATCATTTTACCCATTAATCTGAACGGCTGCAGGACCCCTACTTTCTCTGCCCTCTGCACTCTCTCTCTCTCTCTCTCTCTCTGTCCTTCCTTGCCTCCCATTCTGCCTGTCCCTCTCTATGTGTCTCCATATCTGTCATGCTCTCCCTCCCTTTATTCATCTTTGTAGTCATTCTCTCTCCCTCTATCTTCTCTATAGTGTTCAGCTAATGCTAATGCTAATGCTAGCCAGTTACGTGATTTGTGAGGGTAATCAGCAGCCCGAGAGAGTGAGTGGAGGAAGGAGTGCGAGACAGAGAGAGAGAGGTGGGGGGATGGAGGGATGAAGGAGATGGGAGGGGATGAGTGTAGATGAAGTGAAGAAAGAGGAGAGGAGTGAGTGATGAGAGAGGGGAATATGGGGCAACATGAACAGTGCTGATAAGAGCGGTCCAACTCTAATGCATCTCTCTCCATCCATTCTTCTATCCTCCTCTCTCTCTCTCTCTTTCTCTCACAAACACACACATACACAATCCAACCCCCCGCCAGCATTCTTGATTCTTAATTTGGCAACTCCCAGAAACACACACACACACACACACACACACACACACACACACACACACACACACACACACACATGAAAAATTGGGTGTTCATTTCCTGATCCCCCTGCTGAGTTTGGAGGCATTGCCAAACCTCCAGATGACCCATTTTTCAGTGAAATAAAACTCTGCAAAGACACAAGAACACACACACACGCGCGCACACACACACACACACACACGCACGCGTACACACACACGCGCGCACACACGCACGCACGCGTACACACGCACGCACGCGTACACACGCGCGCACACACACTCACACAAACATACACACGAGCACACAGACAAAAAAACAATTGAGTTCCAAAATAGAAAAACAGTGGGAGTAAAAATGTACTCTGTGGTTTAGTCAAAGGAAATGTTAAACAGGGACAAAGTCATTTTGATTGGAGGACAGTGGATGAGACGTGTGACATGGGGGGGGGGGGGGGGGGGGCTACCGTAATTACTCCTGCCTGAGCTCTTAGCAATTATCCCCTCCTCCACTCAGAATCAACCAGCCATTTTCTGCTAGTTTATCTCCAAAACCATTGTCGTCATGACAATCAACAATATAACAGGAAGTAGGGGGCCTCTCCCTTTTTTCTTATACTTTATTTCATTGGTAAACAAGACAAGAGAATTAGCAAGAGTAAAGAGTGGCTTAGAAACATATAACTATCAATACACACACATTATCAACACATACACACACACACACACACACACACACACACACACACAGATATACAGAAACCCTTGGAATTTCCTATGAAGATACAGGCAGACATCCATCTCCTGCAGATATGTAGACACACAGGCATACACACAAACACATACAAAAACACACATATACAAAGAAAGGGAGGCAGACAGGCCCTACACACACACACACACACACACACACACAGACAAGCGCACACACACACAGACGTGCGTACATACGCACAAACAGACACGCACACACACACACAGAAAAGCAAATTTAGCTGAAGAGTATGAGCTGTAGAGGATTCAATTAGAGGGAATCAATAGTGAGTGATGGCATCTCTTAACAGTGCTGAGAAAAAGCTTTTATGAGCCACAACAGAAACCTTAGCCTGCTCTTCCCCAAATAACACGACTACCACAGGGAAACATATAGCCTTTTCCCTCCCTCCCTGTCTCTTTCTCTTTCTCTCTCTCCCTGTCTCTTTCTCTCTCTCTCCCATTCTGCCTTTCATCCACTCCTGATGCAGAGTGAGGGCACCTGGGCACTCCTGTCCTGCTGCCCCCTTAATGCCCATAAACACAGGCTTTCGGCCGCATCCCCTTCCACACAGATCCAGCGTCTAGCCCTGATCTCTGCCACACTGTGCCAGCCTTATAACGTTGCAACGGGCCCGGCCATGTTGTGCACGTGTGTTTTTACAAGCGGCCTGTGATAGCCTGGGGGGAGGCAGAGAGGCGAGTAGCGTAGGTGTCCCAACCCACGGGATCAGGCTTAAAAGTCTGTGATTCGAATCCAATACACTTTATGTCAAATTCAGTGAATTGCTTCTTCTCTATCTCTTAGTCTTTGTCTAAAACTAGTGAGCTAACTACATAAAAAGCATGCAAAACCTTGCAAAACCTTGCAAACACAAACGAAAGCAAAGCTGGCACTGATATTAGCTTGCTAACATACTACACTGGTGTCTTTTGCAACATATTTGGCAATGTCAAGCTGTGAAAGCTTGTCTTACATTTTCAAGAGCTGGTCCGACTGCCAGCTGGTGTTTATCAGTCCACACTATACCTACAGTACATACTATCCAAATTAATTTGAAGACAAAATGAGTTGCCTATAAAATCATACCTCAAAAAGTGGTACATTGTTGCATACTGTTACTTTAAGGGCCCCTGACAGTAATACACAAATGTGGTTTCAGGGAAAGACTATTGACTCCAAGCTTATTTGAAGAAGTTTTAAGGACGTTGTGTTTTCTGTGGCCAGGTAAAACCACAGGGAGACAGTGGTGAGGCTCCAGTCTCAGATATCCACCCGTCTCACTGATCCAAACTCAATAAGAGACAGACTATCCCACTGGCCCACAGACAGACAGACGGACAGACAGACAGACAGCGTGGCCCCAGGCCCTGTTAGCACAGTGGCCACTGTAGCGCAAATCAGTGCATTTCAGACAAAGATGGTGATGTCACATTGTTGTGTTTGTGTGTGTGTGTGTGTGTGTGTGTGTGTGTGTGTGTGTGTGTGTGAGAGAGAGAGAAAGTAAGCAGATGCAGACAAACACACACACACACACACTTCTACACACAAACAGAGGAAACGTAGGTGATGTTTATCAACCAAAAGATGCTCCCCTCACCCTGGTGAATGTCAGCTGTCATCCGTTCCATAATAACAGACACACACATGCTCCCTCTCTCCCTGTCACTCTCTCTCTTTACTCTCACTCTCTCTCTCTCTCTCTCACACGCACACACACTTTTTGTGAGTGATTGTTCCTCCTGGTGCTGCATCACCTTTAAACTCCCCCAGAACTCTCACACAAAAAACTGAATAAATACCTGTTTGTTGCTAAGAAACCATTCATATGGGGGTTAGAGCAAAAGGGGAGGGGTCAGCTGACTGACAGTTTGCCCAGAAAAGCAGAGAGTTCAGCCAGGGTGAACAAAACAGAGAAACAAAGAGTGTCTTTGTGTGTGTGTGTGTGTGTGTGTATGTGTTTGTGTGGTGTGTGTTTGTGTGTTAAAGCAATTAGCATTAGGCTACTCTGTAATTAGCAAATGGTGTGATTATGTTACAGTATGATCAGAGTCATGTAGAGAGACAGTGGCATCATCCCTCTCCAAGGCTCTCGGTATGATTACACCTCATTGTTCTGCTCATCTCCATCACAGCCCAGCCCACTGTGGGGAAAGACGGGACAGTAGAGGGCATGAGTGAAGGATTAACTACAGGACAGAGATGGAGATGAAGAGAGGGAGAGAGAGAAAGAAAAAAGGACAGAGAGAGAGAAAGAGAGAGCGATTAGTGAGACTGGTGGAGACAGACAGACAGACAGAAAGAAAAAGAGGAGTGTGTATCGTGACTTAGTGTGTATTGAGACTCCACAAACTCACAGAGGAGACTGACTTTACCCTTTCTCTATCCATCCATCCCATGCCTCGTCCTCAAAGCATGTCTATCTTAAGGGATTATGTCAGTTGGACTAAACCAGCTTTCTTCTCACCCCATCCCGTTCTTTTTTCATGCTCTCTCTCCATCCCTCTCTCCCTCCTGCTGCACAGATCCTTGCGGATTGTCGAAGATGCTTTTTTGTAGATTATTGACGGGCATCTCTGGCTGTGCATGTGTCTGTCAGGGTAATCTTTTATATTCTGGGCAGGGGGGATCTCAAGCCTTCAGCTCTCCTAGCGGCATCCTCTCACTGTCTGTCTCTTCTCCATCCAACACTGTGAGACGCTGAAGGTGCCATTTCCCCCAGCACTTTAAACAGAACTATATTTTGACCTTTTAGCAAGTATATTTATATACAAATGTGTCCTTATGTCCTTATGTGCACTGTCCAGGTGTCCAAACCCAGTGAAAACTAGCCCGTCTCCCTCTGGTTACATAGACTTACAGTACATAGTTAGTTATTCTGGCACAGGTGTCTACTAATAAGCAATGGCACCAGCGCACTGTGAGGAGAGAAGTAAAAAATCTGTGCCGTGATTTGTGGCTGAATTGGAGTCGAGGTTAACCGAGGTCAGACGCCTGCTGCTGCTGTGACGGAAATGACGGTGCCATGACGATGAGGCTGCTCTTATCCGCCAGTGGTGGGGGGGGGGGCGAGTGAGTGTCAGCATCAGAGGCAGCTGAGTGAGTGCTAAATCATCGCTCTCCGCTTGACTCCGAACCAGCAGTGCAAGGACCCCGCTGAGGCCCCCAATGATGTGCCTGATTAGCAAGCGAACGCGTTGCCCAGCCTCGTCCTTTCTTTGCCTTCCTCTGCTTTTGTTGCTTTCTGAATTGATTGGCGTTCGGCTGATGTGATGTAAGGGATAAGTAGAATGACTGACTCTTGGCTTCATGATTCATGACATTTTGCTGAGCATTTCTCAGAACAGACTCAAGCAGAGGCTGTGGGAGATACTGTCAAGCTTAACCTCAGGGCATTTCCCTTGAAGGAGGCCAGCTGATCCACATGAAAGTCAAAAATCAAACATTTGCATTGTGTGAGATAGAGCTCTGATCATGCAGCGAATGACACACAGAGGAGAATAAGAGAGTGAGAAAGAAGAGAACAGGAAAGAGTGACTCACACAAACCTACACACACATGCTCACACACACACACACACACACACACAAACCTACACACACATACACACACACACACACGCACAAACAAACCTACACAGTCACACACACACACAGGGAGAGATGAGCATGAAAAAGACTTCAGTAGAATGTAAGGAAACTGACCTATTTGCCTACAAGGCAACCTCTTAGATTACTGTAATGCTTAGAGGAACTATTTGTGTTTAACTAGTGGAAGAGAGGGAGGGAGAGAGAGAGAGAGAGAGAGAAAGAAAGAGAGAGAGAGAGAGAGAGACAGAGAGAGAATGATGACCACAATTCCACAATTCCAGGTCTTGCGATTGACGTCGATGAAAGACATGAATTATGGGAAAGCTAATTTCACAGGAGTTAAACAAGTGATGAGATGAATATCAATCGGAGATGGCTGTAGGAGAGATAGAGATAGACAGAGAGATAGAGACAGAGAGAGAGAGAGAAGAGGGGGAAGAAGTGAGAGAAGGTAAAAGAAGGGAGTAGACTAGGAAGAGAATGCAAGAATGGGTGATGACATAATGGGTTTCCAATTACATGGTTATAGATCTCTATATCATGTGTCTATGTGGGTCTGTGGATGAGCACAGCAGCATGTGTGTGTGTGTGAGAGAGAGGGAAAGAGAGAGAGAGAGAGAGAGAGACGTGCAGTTATGGATTGGAAAGGGAATAAAAGCTTATTTTGGGTGGAACATACTGAAACACTTACTTCACGGAACATTAGTTCTCCCATCAAAGTTCCCCCTTAGATGAGTTAGTGCTGGCTCATAAAACAATATTATTCATCATGTAAGTTCATATTATTGCAAATCTAGCAATATTATTGCTCATTTAACATAGAGTTTTTTCCAATCATTTTCACACTTGTCTCAATACCATGTCCACTTGTCCAATGTCCCTGTCCACACTCAAAACGCTTGATACATTCACCATATTAGTAGACTGTGAACTAAACTAATACTGATACATTGCTCTGATACAAAATGCATGCAATGACTACTATTTCCGAAATTCATGGATACCTGTCTCAGTCAATATTCAACAGCAGCATAACTCTGTGCAACTACAGTAAATCTTGAAGCCATTTAGATTCTCAAACTGTTCAAAACTGTCAACTATCAGATCAAAACCAGACAAAAGTTAGAGTTAGAGTATATGCTGTATTTCGACAGACAAATGAAACTATACACTTAAAATAAAACAGATTCATCTGATTTTGGTGGAAAATTGATTCAGTTTTTGCTTTGATTTGTTTGCTTACAGCCTTGTTACCAACTATTCAAAAGTGGTAATATAGCATTTGTGTTGAAATGTGCATATAGATGTAGTTGTCACTGCAGAGATTTTTCCACTATTACTGCTGTAACTGTAAGTCATGGGCTATCAGTGAGACAAGGTGACCCAAAAACACAACTAAAGTACAGGTCTGGGCCTAAGCAGACAGTTCCAATGACATCTGCATTGCCCAGGAACTGAACCCAGGTCAGCTGCTTGTTAGGCAGGAGCACTAACCACTGCACCTCTGACTTACCACACTCAATAGTGGCACCTACAGTATGAGGCAAACCAACAAATCAAAAAGTTTGTTCTTGGTGTCATGTGAGCTGCTTGCCTTGAAATATTTGTGGGGCGTTGGGGATTGTAGGGGTGGATAAGATGCTAAAGATTTACCGTAAGTCAAGGCAGGATATTGCAGTAAATGTGAAATTCATAAACATTTGATGCCAAATACAGAGGACACCATGGATCAGCTTTAGGGCTACAGGCGACATATTGCCGCGTTTCAGATGTAGTTGTGTGGTATAACAGTATAAACTGTAAAGAGGTGTCAGGTGACAGTAAAGACTTTTTGTCCTTTTTAGTCTATTGTATTTTGAGTGCCACAGTAGTCTTGCTGGGTGACAGCATGTGTTATAGTTATGGCTGAACAAGTCACTTTTGGGTGAAGTGGGAAGTGTTTAGGTGGTTGTAGTGCATTTTAGCACTACCAGAGCAGGGGCGTCCCTCTCTACCTTTAAGAATCTCTTGAAGACCCTATTCTTCAGAGAGCACCTCCTTTCCTAACTTGCTCTTCCTCTTCCTTCCTCTACCTCTCCTTACCTTTCCTCTAATGCCATCTCCTCTAACTAGTACTTAACTTGCACTTACAGTAGTTACATTCCTTCACTTTCTATTCCTTATGTAAAGTAGTATTTATTGTTACAGTATGTCTCTATTGCTCGTAGCTTGATTGTTTTCTCCTTTATGCGTCACTTTGGGTAAAAGTGTCTGCTAAATGACTAAATGAAATGATTGTGCATGACTGTGTGCTTTCTCCCCATTAAGTAGCGTGACTCAGACACAAACAGCAGATGACAAACACCTCACTGCAGCGCCACTCAATTGGGTTGATTTTCTATCATTCACTTCACAGATGATAGGCACATGTTCACAAACATTTGTTTTTCCGATGTAGATGCACCATTATGTAAGTTCAATCAAAGAGAGTTTTGGTTGCTCTCTAAAAGGCGTGCTAAACCTAGCAACAGTTGCTACAAAAGATTGCCTTCTGTAGGCGGAGTATATGTGGACAGATGTGATAGAACTGATTAAACACAAAGATCAACAGGAGCAAATGGGGAGAGCGAGGGACATATGTGTGTGTCTCTGTGCGTGTGTGTGTGTACAGGTGTGTATGTGTCTGTGTGTACAGGTGTGTGTGTGTATGTGTCTGTGTGTACAGGTGTGTATGTGTCTGTGTGTACAGGTGTGTATGTGTCTGTGTGTACAAGTGTGTGTGTGTGTGTTTGTGTCTGTGGTACAGGTGTGTGTGTATATGTCTGTGGGTCTGTGCGTATTGGTGTGTGTGTGTGTGTGTGTGTCTGTGCATGTAGGTGTGTGTGTCTGTGCGCATCAGTGTGTATGTGTCTGTGGGTCTGTTCATATAGGTGTGTGTGTCTGTGTGTACGTGTCTGTGGGTGTGTGTGTATTAGTGTGTGTGTGTGTCTGTGTGTATTTGGTGTTGCTGGATCACTGGAGATCTATGGCCTAATCCTGTTAGCTTTGGCTTTGGCCCACAGGCTGGGCTGTGTACCTTTACCACTACAGAGAGCATGGGAACACACACACACACACACACACACACACACACGCCAGCAGAGCTGAGCACATCATAGTTGCCTGTTACACTGATCTCTTCTGTCCAGGGGCCAAGCGTGGCTTTGACAAGTCACAGCTAAATGCAGTTCCTTGATAAACCTGCTCTATTGACCTTTTGTGCGCCAGTCCAAAGGGAGAGAATTGATCTCTTCTGTGTGATCTCCATTGCCTATCATGTGCTTCACGTCAGCTCTGATGTGCTGATGCAATGCTGTGGGTTTGTATCCTCTAACTGGATATGTGTGTGTGTGCGTGTGTGTGTATTTCATGAATATGTTTACTCGCCTTCAAAGAATCATATCTTTATGCAAGGGTGGGTAGACTATGATTTGGGGAAGTCCAACGTGACTTGTAAACTCAAAGCCCAAGCTACCCACATATAAATATCAGGACAGCTTGTTTATTTCTTTCACCACCCCAGACATGAAAAAAAGGGAAAAAATTATTCTTGACTAGTGATACGCACTGGATAAACAAGGAGGATGTTTGAAGCTTCAATGTTTCCAATTCGTATCTATTCCTTTCACTTATTTCAATAAGGTATTACTAGTATTGTATTACATATATGTCTACACTATCGGAACGAGGCATATTAGGACATACATGCATACACTCTCCCACACATACACATACCCTGATCAAATATTCAGCAGTGTTTACTTTAGTAACACACACACACACACACCCGCACACACACACACACACCCGCACGCGTCTAGAGAGAAAGACAAGGTAAAGGCGGGAGGAAGCGAGAGAACAATAAAGAGGGAGAAACAGGTGTATGAAGGAAGAGAATAAATGCACTTACCAAATAATGAGTTTCAATCCCATGACACACACACATTAATGTGTGTGTGTGTGTGTGTGTGTATTTCCCAGGGTGTCCAACCCTGCTCTTTCTTGTCTCCCCTTCTGCCTTCTGTCTCTCTTTCAACCGGCTTGTTGTTGTTCTTTAGCTTCTTAGAGCCGCTGATGAGGAACTGTGTGTGTGTGTGTGTGTGTGTGTGTGTGTGCGTGTGTCAGTCTGTTAATCTTGTTGCAGTGCTGCTAGTCTGGTTTCAGGCACAGCGAGCTCCCCAGTATTGTTCTGTATAATGCACATGGTTAGTCTGTGCTTAACAAAGAGTTTGGCGTTGTATTTGTGTGTGTGTGTGCGTGAGGGTGAGTGTGTGTGTGTGTGTGTGTGTGTGTGGTGAGGCTGAACCTGTAATTCCCCATGAGAGGGTGGCAACACGGCTGCTAGGCAGCAAAGGGTCCATAGAGAATAAAACACTCACACTCACACACACACACACACAGATAGAGAGAGAGAGAGAATGAAAGAGAAAAGAGACGAAAAGATGATGCACACAATGACTCACACATAGAGATTAAACATTCAAACTCAAAATAGTACTGACACATGGATAAATATAAATACTAAGTAACTTTCTCAATATTTTACACAATCATATTCCTAGACAATGTTAGCACAAACACACACACACACAGACAGACATACACACAGGCTAAAGAGTGTAAGTGGATTAAGCTGGTAAAGTAGGATAGTTTCAGCCTCTTAGTCTGAATCGCCCTTGACATAGCAACTGTCCATAATAGGCAATACAGACACACACACACACACACACACATGCAGGCGCATGCACACATACACACACAGAAAAACACGCATGCATACCTACCCACACACACTCAAAGGTCAGGTATTCAAATGCATGTATTAATGTGCGTGTGCGTAGATGGATGGATACAAGTATGGACAAGCAAAACTCACATAAAAGACACATGCTGCAAACACACACACACACACACACACACACACACACACACACACAGAGATTGCCCAATGACTACACAACACAATGACTGAGTTGCTGAAATTTGGAATGCTGTACTTTCTAAAATGAAAAGGAACATCTGGTGCCTATAACTGACTGTGTGCCTTTTTCGTGTGTGTGTGTGTGTGTGTGTGTGTGTGTGTGTGTGTGTGTGTGTGTGTGTGTGTGTGTGTGTGTGTGGTGTGTGTGTGTGTGTGTCTGTCAGTCTCAGATTGATGGATAGGCACAGTTTTACTCTCACACAGTAACAAATAAAATCCCTCCATCATTCTGTTGTACAATCCTCTTCGCCCAATTACTCTCTCTCTCTCTCACACACACACAGACACACACACACTGTAATATACATGCATACAGTTATGCATTGCATCAGACTTCAACTTTAAAAAATAGATATGATGCCACAGTGCTACAGCACAAGTGTAAGAGACAGAGAGTGTGTGTGAGTTTAAGAGAGACAGAGGGTGTGTGTGTGAGTTTAAGAGAGAGAGGGTGTGTGTGTGAGTTTAAGAGAGAGAGGGTGTGTGTGTGAGTTTAAGAGAGAGAGAGGGTGTGTGTGTGAGTTTAAGAGAGAGAGAGGGTGTGTGTGAGTTTAAGAGAGAGAGAGGGTGTGTGTGTGTAAGAGAGAGAGAGAGTGTGTGTGTGTGAGTTTAAGAGAGAGAGGGTGAGTGTGTGAGTTTAAGAGAGAGAGGGTGTGTGTGTGAGTTTAAGAGAGAGAGGGTGTGTGTGTGAGTTTAAGAGAGAGAGAGTGTGTGTGTGTGTGTAAGAGAGAGAGAGAGAGTGTGTGTATGTGTGTGTGTGTGTTTAGGAAAGAGAGAGTGTGTGTGTGTGCGTAAGAGAGAGAGAGTGTGTATGTGTAAGAGAGCGAGAGTGAGCGACTGTGTAAGAGAGAGTGTGTGTCTGTAAGAGAGAGAGTGATTGTGTGTGTGTGTTAGAGAGAGAGAGCGTGATTGTGTGTGTGTGTGTGTGTAAGAGAGAGAAAGTGATTGTGTGTGTGTGTGTGTGTATGTGTAAGCGAGAGAGAGTGATTGTGTATGTATGTGTGTGTGTGTGTGTAAGAGAGAGAGAGAGTGATTTTGTGTGTGTAAGAGAGAGAGAATGATTTTGTGTGTGTGTGTGTGTGTGTGTGTGTGTGTGTGCTAGGGTGTGGTAATTGAACTCATTCATCTCTGTTTCGTGAGCAGCACCTGTCAGCTGTTGTCCCCATCTATCTGTCAGACGCCATTCTGAGTCAGCACTGATGAACACTGATAGTGCATTTACACACACACACACACACACTTACACTCCCTCACTCTCTCTCACACACACACTAAAGGTGCCGTTATACTTCTACGACTGCGTTACGGCTTGGCCACGCAATTGCTTCGACGGACTCGTGAACATTTATAGTTCTCCGTTGGTTGGTAAAAGCAATAATAAAAAAAAAAGATGGTGGACATATCTCCGTAGATGGTCGTATTTGTTCATAGAAGTTGTTTGTTTGACTTCTTTTTGTTACCAAGTTACCAAGAAATAGTCACTGCGCAATGTAAAAACCCTGTTATTGTAACTGAAAAATACGTCTGACTGACTTTTTTCACGACCTCGTTCTCTCTCACACACACTTACACTCCCTCACTCTCTTAAACACACACACTAACTCTCTCTCTCTCTCTTAAACACACACACTAACCCTCTCTCTCGGTCTCTTTCAAGCTGAACTTGAGAGTATTGCATGCCCACTCACACACCCATGCACATAAAGAATTCCTACATGTGTGTTGAGTGTGTTGTGGAGATTTGATACATGCACAACTAATCCAGTATATGCCAACGATAGAGTCATGTTATATTAGTACATATGCACACACAGGAGAACACACACACGCAAGCACGCACACACACACACACACACACACACACACACACACACACAGATTAAGAACAGCCTCACCTTGCATGCTCATGCACTAATAATCAGCAGTTAATTACTTTACATGACCTTCATTAGGTGCTCTCTAATCTATTATGAAGAAAAGTGTGTGTGTGTCTGTATATGTGTGTGTGTGTGTCTGTGTATGAGACAGAGCAGGAGAGAGACAGAGAGAGAAAGAAGTATTTGAGTATGAACACCTCATATTTACAGATACATAAACTGTCAGCCGATTCTGCGGTAAGATTGGAGTTCAGTTTCATTATCTCTAACACCAACACAAAACACATTTACGGACAGCAAATCAGACACACACACAAAAAGACACACATGCACTCACACACTAACACAAAAAGACACACATGCACTCACACTGTAACACAAATAGACACACATGCACTCACACACTAACACAAATAGACACACATGCACTCACACACTAACACAAATAGACACACATGCACTCACACACTAACACAAATACACACACATGCACTGTAACAAATGAGCATTCTTCATTAGCAGCTAAAGTCTGAAGAATTTCTTTTTACTAGTATTTATATTCCTCCAATGATGACACACCAATGAGTTTTAAGTTCATAAATGCATGCAAATATATATATAAATATACTATGTGCAACACTTCTGTTCAAAGCAAGAAAAACAAAACAGCAATACATATACAATCCAAATGTCCATCTTTCTCTTTTTCTCTCTATCTAAAGCTTTATTGGGCAAAATCAAACGGCAAGAGCTTTCCGTGTGTTTAGCAGCTAGACCCAGACAAGTACATATTTCATCTGTTATATAAAAAGTCAATCTTTCACCTTCGGTGGATGCTATGGTTTGGTATTCCGCATGACTAGACACATTACAGCAGGTGTAATATTAGCATTGGACCATTCTGAGGAGATGATTCACTAGACACTTGAGCCCAACCATGATAATTCAAATATGCCCCTAGCTGACACGTGGTCACACATTCACACACACACACAAAGGACTTCCTGTGTCTCATATTTGTGTGTGTTTGAGTGTAGAGAACCAAAAAGCCCAGACACAATCTCACTCACAAACCCATGAGTCTGTGCAAGGCATGATTGAATGTGTGTGTTTGTGTGTATACGGCCAGATAGCAAAACAGGGAAAACACACACATACAGTACACACGTCTGTGTAAAGTATGTGTAGGTTTAGTGTGAGATATGTGAGAGAGAGAGAGAGAGAGAGCGAGCTCATTGTCTCTCTGACAGTCTGCACACCTGTACGTGTGTGTGTGTGTGTGTGTGTGTGTGAGCTCATCATCTCTGACGGTAATTAAAGGTGATTGGTGCTGAGAGGGCCACAGGCAGAGGCTGCAGGCTGGGAAGTTTGATCATGATGAGCGACAGCTCGTCAGGCTTGTTAACTACGCACTAATGGGAAAGCAGGAGTTCACTGAACCTGAAGCCAATCTCCTACCTGTCACATACACACACACACACACACACACACACACACACACAAGCAGGACATGACTCCTGGTCAGGAAAGTCACATTAAAACATACAAATGTACACACACACACACACATATACTTTAATGTGGTCAAGGAGTACATTGATACACACTGTCACACTCTCCCACACACACACACACGGCGTGGTGCAATTCTTAAATCTGAGGACATCCAAAGCGAAGAGATCCCTTTCCTATTCCCTCTGCCAGCCCTTGCTTTTGGTTTTGAAACACATACATACACGTACACATGCATACACATACCAATTTTCTTATTTTGTTACATGAACAAGACACAAATCGTATTTCTCTTTCCTTCAAAAGCAAGTACTCTGACTTATCAGTGGAAAAGTGAAATGTTTGCAGCAGGAGTACCAAGAGCATTGCATTTACACACAGACACACACACACCAAAAATGTACAGAACCTCAACATTTCATCCAGCACCTCCCTTTAAATGACATGCACGGATCCTGCTTGACTCCTGCCAGCACAATCCCTGCAGGGCATTTCAGCACTCTGGACAGAGACCGTGCCAAACATGCTCATCTGCTTGCATATCTTAGGCAGATTTGCAGCTCGAACTTGAGAACAATGTATATTCCTTTACTGAATGCAAGACACAGTTGTCCTGTGTGTGTTCTGTGGTCGGTTAGCATTTTTATATCTGCTATGGTGTTGGCTGTCAGGACCAAATGTTCATACATATGTGCATAAATGTCAATGAACTTTATAAACCAGAATATAAACCAATTAAATCCAGTCTCGTTTCATCGTGTACACTGTGTGCAGTGAACCTAGGAAATACAAGATCTGAAAGTCACGTGCTTTTTCTGCATCCATGAAATGTAAATAACATGTATGCTGCCGGTTTAAAGGGTTGATGTGGCCATAAATATTAACATTCATTTCTTGCACTTCTCTTGAGAAGAGAGAAAGAGAGAGAGAGAATGTATGTGTGTGCGTTTTGAAGAGAGCGCGGGACAATAAAACACCTCTTCTGTGCTTTGATATGATACAATAGCATTCAAATTCTAGTGAGAATCAGGACCATCCAAGGTGAAGTCATTTGAGGAGGTAATGAAACCAGGGACCTGTGTGTGGATGTGTGTGTGAGTGGATGTGTGTGTGTGTCAGTTTGCGATATTTCATGTTTTTTTCTGGTTTCTGCAGGTCATCAGTATCTAAGTCTTGTCAGTGGCCCCAATTTGAATGACAAATACACAGACCAACACAACCACACACAGTCTGAACACAGGTCAGTAGGGCCAAAACTTTCCTCTCCACCAGTGTGTTCATGTGTGTCTGATCAGGTAAGTGGATGTGTGTGTTAAGGTAAGTGTGTGTGTGTGTGTGCGTGTGTGTGCCTCCCAGGCAGTCAGTAATGAACATGAAGGTCAGAAAGCGAAAATGTCAGTGCACTGATGGGAATTTCTGTTTTGTGCTCCAATCAGATAAAAAGGTCAGTGTGCCTGTGAGTGTGTGCGTGTGTATGTAGGTGTGTGTGTGTGTGTGTGTGTATATACGTCTACGTGCACCTGCGGGGCTCAAATCAGGTTGAGAAAAACAGAGCGCATGTCAGAGAGTGTCTGGAAAAACAAAAACACTGCTCTGATTTCAAAGCACGCCAGACACCTGTTAGGATGCCTGCTCCCTCGCTCTGCAAAGGCCAGCAGAGTTCAGATCTGGTCCTTGGGTTCGGGGTGGATGCTGATGTTTCTAGCGTTTTTTTTCTAGCAATAATTGCCTGTATGAACAGATTTGACACGGGAACCCTAGTCGATTTTTTCATAAATAAAAGTGTCAGGAATGTTTATGATGAAAACGAGCGAGTCGACAACTTTCCTAACACAGCCAAGCATCACCATCACCTCTCTTATTCTCTTCCTATCCTCCGACAACGTTTTCCTCGGTTTCTTCGTCGCCTCTGCCATGATGTCAACACAGAGAATACTGCGCTAGCTTCCTCTTATAGCTAGTGCATGGGTCTAGCTGCTGTTGCGTGAGGTGGTGCAATAAAGCATTACGTAGTTCTCACGAGAGATCTCGCGCCCTGTACCCCAAAGTTACCTAGTGCAGTGCTGTGGCAGTGGCACAGATGCCATTGTCCGTATTACAAGTCAGTGTACCACCAAAATGATTTTGAAGCTGTCATTTGATTTTGAAGCTTCATGCTACTTTAACATAAGTTCAAGTTTGGAGGGATCACAGAGTTCATGACGTAAGAAAGGGAACACAGCACCAGCTCAATCATAAACATTTGGAGGGTCAAAAACAGATATGATGTTAAGGCCACACAGCGCTGGTGATGCTTGCCCTCGCCTTGATACCTCCACCCTTCCCGCGTTCCCCTCTCTTCTCTCCTCTCCTCCCACCAGTGTGAAGGTGGAGTGAGACAAGGGCACACCAGCCCAGATATGTCTTCAATTACCCATAATGCTCCATTACTATGTATGAGCCTGTGTTCTTTCACCTCTGGGCTCAGCCTCTGAAGGGTGGTGGGGGGTGGAGAGTCCATTCCTCTCCTTCCTGTAGGCTTAGGCATGCATGTGAGATTTAAAGATGTCTAGGAATGCAGAATGTCAGCCCTTGATAGAGATCACGGGATGAGGCGGGACGTGTGTTTCATATGCTGTTATCAGAGTGGACTTATGGCAGGAGAGACATGTACGCCTTACTGATGGAGAGTGTGTGCTTGTGCAGTGTGGTGGGTGGAGTGTGTGTGTGTGGTCTATGGTGAAGGTCAAAAGGACTTACTGAACCCTGGAATGGTTAATTTCAAGTCTTCCTGTAACTGACTGTGTGTGTGTGTGTGTGTGTGTGGGGAAGGGGGTGGCTTTAGAGTTGCTACAGGGACAACAGCACAGATGTGAGACATGACCGGTTGACAACTCAGACTTCTCTAAGGTGAGTACACATACACAAATAGACTCTCTCTCTCTTTATCACACACACACACACACACACACACACAATGGCACTGTGAGAGACAGAGAGAGGGAGAATAAATGTCATGTCCTCGAGAAAACAGATCTATGTGGAAATACATACTGTCAGGATACAGCTTGTGTGTTGTCTGACCCTGTCCTGTCCACTATAAATCTGTGTGGGTGTGTGTGTGTCCGTACACGCACACCAACTGTTGCCCTATCAAATACTTACCCTCAGAGAAAAAAATATTTTAAAACCTGATTAGTTGTCACATCCCACTAATAGACATGTCATCAAACAGAGTTCTGCAACTGCAATCTGTCATTGCACAATTCAATTGATTGTTTCCCCTCAAAAAGCATCCGTGACCTTGTCTTTGACTCCAATTACTATGGGCTGCTTGAAATTAAAGGTAGATGCAAAGGTGTGATTCTGGCAAAAAAAGTTGTTGATATTTGAGCTGAACAGTCAATCGAATTACAATCCTCGCTTCCATGCTCCTGAAGCATTCACAGAGCCAGTTTTATTTGAAATACACACACTTGAATGGACAGCTAGGAGCAAATAGCTGAATTCAGCCAAACGTGCATTGGATTAGAATTGCAAACTGTACCTTTAAGTCTGTGTATGTCTTCACTGTTTGCTTATTGTTTGCGTTCGGCTACTGTACCTTTAAGTCTGTGTATGACTTCACTGTTTGCTTATTGTTTGCGTTCGGTTACTGTACATGCTAACTTTGGTTAGAGAGGTTGATACATTTACTGGTTTTGTGGGAAACTGGGCAAACAGATGTGTAACAGCGATAAAGGCTTTTTTGTGTGTTTAATTGTAGGGCCTATAAATAACCGCTCGTAAACAAATGCCACAGTGCCGTAAATGATCAGTCACTTGCCATTATCTCTGATGCCCTGGTGGCAAAAAAGAAACATTTCTTCTGTCTCCATCATAAACCTGTCCAAACATAAGGTAGGAGTCCACCCCACTGCTCCACCAATCACTCATAAATGTAGAGGCTCTGGCTCGCGGTCCCATTAATTCAGGCTATCATGCGGATGGTGGCTCTAAATTCCGACAATAAATCCACCTGAAGCGCCGACAGTGGTCTGGAAAATATCCGTCTCTGTTCTTCTCAGGGTGATGGCACGTTCGTTCCTTTACAGTGCTCAATAAATGTCGTCTAGGAGATGATTGTTCTATAAAGCCAAGTCACAGATGTTCCGTCAAGGGACCTATTGACCTCTTGTTACTGTTTGATCGATGTGATTAACTGAGGTGGCTGGGAACAAATATCTGAACGAATGTGTACTTTTCTGTGGAAGCCATTGATGCGTGAGAGAGATCAAATATCAATTATATGTCAGAGGCTAGGTGCCTCGGCTGCTCAGAGGGGAAGGAAGAAAAGAAGAATGGAAGAGTCTTTTGTTATCAAAGGATTTTCAATATCAGAGAAATGGGACATCTGTGCCAGTGTGTGTGTGTGTGTGTGTGTGTGTGTGTGTGTGTGGGGGGGGGGGATGTTAAAATAGCACATCACTGGTCCATTCTGACTTGGCTGGGCAGAAGAGGTTGAATCACATCTGCATGTATCTGCATGTGGTTGTTTTCAGACAGTACAATAGTCTAGAAAAGAGACCTCTGCTGGCTATTGTACAGGAAGGTCAATCAAAGCAGGTTGTTACATCGTACGAAAAAAGAATAACATTCACAACTGTGAATGGAAAACTAAGGTTGAAAATTGAGGAGACAATGGCAACACAGTTCTTTTCAAGCATGACTGCAGATTATAAAAGAACTGGTGAATCTATCACAGCCAGAGACCATACAGTCTTCACAAAATACAAACAAACAAGCCATCCATGGTTTAGATAAAGCTCTTATTGACCGGTGAACAGTCTCTTGTGAGGAGGATGTGTACATTCTGATGTGTGACTAACAACGGCATGCTTTATAGCACTAAAGACAAGTCTGAAAGCTGTAACATCTGCTTGGCCCAGATATTATTACCAATGTCCCTGTTGCAATGTTCCATAGAGGACAGTGGTTACAGAACAGCACACTGAGAATATTGCTACAAGCTGACACATGGTTTTCATATATGAACACATTGTCAAAATGTTATACCTACCTGAGATCAATGCACATTAACTAAATTCTATACACGCTTCCCATGGCTTTGGATATTTATTGCTAATTTGAAGCGTGAAAAAGAATTGGCAATATTTAATCCTGAATGTCATTCACAAAAGTTATCAGGATATCACCCGTCCGACTTTTTTTTTTTAAACCACACTTGGTTTAATTTATTTTCTGAAAAGCTATGGATTAGAAAGATAATTCTCAGATGAATTACCCCTCCATCCCCAGCCCCCACCCCTACCTTTTCCCCATCCACCCTGTCTCCATGGTGCTTAGGCGGCTACCAATCTTCTGAAGCTGGCTGTAGACCCCGCTACCTTTAAGCCCTAGCAGCCGATAAGACAGCCTCTTGCTGTTCCATAGCCAGGGAAATGTGTGGCGTCTCTCAATCTGATTCCCTGATAAGATCGCCTGCCACAGTTCCCTGCAGAGCAGCTGCAGACAAGCTCCCTTTGAAAGTGACTTGCCGATAGAGAGAAAGAGCAGCACTTTTTTGGAGCCACTGCAGAAGTGGCCATGTTCAGTCACTCTCTAGGGCAGGGGTACTCAATTAGAAACCCAAAAGGTCCACTCGCCAAATTTCCATTCAGTCCAGGGTCCGGAACAGTGACGGTCTAAATCCAAAAACATAACTCCAACAAAAACGTTCAAACTATGCACAAAAGGTGATGTGGTCTGGCTTTATTTGTGTGAAAGGTGACACCTTTTGTGTGCTTAAAACTTAGATATAAAAGGTGTGAAGGTCAGGCAGAGGCCAGTGTTGTGCATGAACGCGTTCAAAAGAACTTTGAACTAGTTCATGAGAGGTGTGAACTTGCACAACACTGGCGGAGGCACTGATGTAGTGTTCATTAGTGAGTGTGCTCCTGTATTTGTTTTTGACCATATTCATGGTTGAAAAGGCAGATTCACAACAGTATGTTGAGGTATGCACGCTCTTGTTGTGTGGCTGATAACTATTAACTATTAAACTGCATGTTGCTTGGTATGATGATTGCAGATGGTTTCTGGACCTTACCTCAGAGTTCTGGGGGTAATGTTGTTCGAAGTGTGCATGCTATGTTTCATAGTGACGTTTCACGTTACCACTTTTGACAAGGGCAACCGTCTCGTTGCAGATAAAACACATCGGTTTTGTGCTCCCCACTGGCAGCACAAATGCATACTTGTCAGTCCACCCTTTCTTAAATTCGCGATTTTTGGAATCAACTTTTAGTTTTTGTCGGGATTAGAGCACGCCATGATTTTCGTTTGCTGAGAAACAGATACCGTTCACAAATCGATCTGCCTGCGTTGTTGCCATTGACACACACAACCTGCGTGACCCACAGAGCTTGCGGCCAACATTGAGTGAGTTGTCATAGTGATGTTGTTATTACAGCTCCTGATTGGACCTCTGGATTGGACACGGAAGATAGAAACCACATCGAGTAGGAAAAAAATGTATAACGCGAAATCACGCACCAATAAAAACTGGATTGGATCATGATTCAATTAGAATGTTAATTTTGGCTTCGGTCCAAATTTGATTGAGTCTGGGTCCGGATCCGGACCGCGGCCCGCCTATTGAGTATCCCTGCTCTAGGGCGTGTGATAAGGTAACTCAGGTGATCCTGGATCAGTTTGGATGCCCTACCAGGTAGTCTAGCATGCCGATAAGGATGCCTGCCGCTGTTCCCCGGACACCCCAAGGATAAACTAGGACACTTCAATAACAACTAACTAACTTTGTGATTGGAGATGATTGGAGATATACCTATCAGCATCTGTAATGCACAACTATATGTCATATTCCAAACATCCCCCCCCCCCAGCAAGGGCTAATAGTGAGGATGTGGACATATGTGGATATATTTCATAATTAATTATGTGCCGATATTAAATCAATCCGATGTTTTGAATGCACAATAATTGAATTACCAATATTAGGTTAGAAAATACAACATTTGACTGATTTAATGTGTATAAACCACGTCCACTTCCAGCCTTCTATCTGAATACATAGAGAGAGAGATACGTTTCTTGGTAGAACAGATAGAGATAGAGATAATAATTATTAATAATTTGTCAGGTTTTAATGGCACACACGACACACTGGAACACACACGTGAATTTATGTAGGCGACACAGGACACACACACACACACACACACACACGCACACGCAGGTCTGAGGTCGCGGTGAATTTAATCTCTGCCTTTTCCCATCCTGGAACGTCCCTCCTCCAGGACACCCCAGGAGCAGTGGGCAGCTTGTAAGCGCCCGGAGACCAAGTGAAGTGAACTGTCCATCTTTGGCCAGGGATGGACATGTGTTCTTTTCTTCTTGCAGATCCAGAGAATGACGTCTCTGTACACCTCTAACACACACAGCACTGCATCCTGATCCAGCAGAACGATGTCCTCAGTGAGTCAGGTTAGATCAGGGCTTTGGCAACCATAACATCACCTGACTGCACACCACCTGCAGTCCAGTCGATGGCATGCTGTAAACAGGGCTTTGTGTTAGGATCCCAGATGTTCTTCTGCACTCGACCTTGCTGATCTTAAAGGCACAGTCTGTGATTGTAACCCAATGCATGTCTTGTCAAATTCAGTGAATTTGTCCTTATGGTGTTCCAGCTGTCTGTTCTGTGCATTAAAAAAAAAAAAAAAAAGACAAAAAAAACCTGGATGCAGTCCTGGCTCTGTAAATGGGAAACATCCATAGTGGCTTGCAGGGCCGACCCAGACAGCGTTGTAAAACTGGTTTATTGAAGTATAATGGATGAAGTCCTATCAGGGACGTGCACAGGAGGGGGCTAAGGTTGCCAGGGCAACTGCCCGTTTGCCCTCCTCGACTCAAGTTGCCCTGAAGGAACATTTTTTTTTAAAATAGTATAAAAAAATCGTGGAATATATAATTTTACAGTTTCAAGTGATTTGGCAGAATATGCGTGCAGGGGGAGGGGGCGTGGCAGCGGCGGTTAGTGATCGACCCTGACAATTTCACAGTTTCAAGTGATATAGGCAGAATATGGGCGCAGGGGGAGGGGGCGTGGCGGCGGCGGTTACAAAAATGAATGTGTTGCCCTTTCTCTCCAGGGCAGAGCAAAGGCCCTTCAAAATTCACTCTGCTAATAAAGTAACATTAGCCAAAATGTCTACAGAACGGGTAGTGTCATTGTGAATTCGCAAGAGGGTGCACTTCCAAAAAGAAAGAAATTAATTAAAAACTCTTTTGCGGCGCCCTTCTGAAATGTGGCTCTCTAAGAAACAGTCTATGTTGCCTATGCCATGGGCCGCCCTTGGTGGATGGAAACAAACATGGAGGCTCAAACGGAACCATAAACAATTTGAGCCAATCAACACATTGCCTCAGGAGCATGGAAGGGAGGGATGTAGCTTCACTGGCTTTTGTGCTAATTACAAACTAATTTTCTAACTACCTGCTAAATTGTCTAGCCTGACGATGTCATACTCATAATTCTAGTCAGAATATGAGTCTGATACCGCTCCAATGGGCTGTGATTATGGGGCGTGTTTCAACCGAACCAGGAGAAAAAATGCCTCTTCGCTCAATTGGTTACCTACAACCAATCAGAACAACGTAGTATGCGACCAGGGCCAGCTGATAAATTAAACTTTTACCGGATCCCGTAGGAAGGAAGGCAAAAACATCTTTTCGATTGACAAATGATCGCGTTTCTCTGTTCCTCTTTCAAAGTCAATGTCTAAATGGACTCGAATCTATACATTTCAGCTCTCCAGGGGCAGCCATGTTTGTTGAAAACGAATTCAACCCGTGTGTTTGTGATGCGGTTGATTACGTTACTGTTGATCATCTGTCCATCATCGTATAAAGCCCGCCTTGACAATTTGATTGGTCCGGCCATTGCTCTCCGGAGATAATTTCTCCCCAATGGAGTAATGCCAGACCGAACTTCCCGACTTCAAATGTTGTGGGCGGGGCTAAGTTTGGTCTGGTATCCAGGATATAAATAGTCAGTAATGCAGTACCACTCCGTTATGGAATATTCTGTCATGAGGCACTGAAGGCATCCTCTGTAAATCTGAAGCACTGATCAGCCATCCTGGGCTGATCTCAGATCAGTAATCAATAATAATCCTCAGACCGAGTTGAGTGAGTTTGAATTGATGGTGAGGACTGTGACGTACAAACATTTATATTTTATTTCTACTTCATTGTATATTTGTTTTCACATGATTTATATATGTTATTTTGTCATGTGATCGATTGGTGTTAGTTGAAACACTGTTTAGTTAAAGACTTTTAGTTTGATGCATTAAGAGGTCTGAGAGACACGGAGACGTGCAGCGTTTTGGGCCACAGGCCTTTGAGACACGGAGCCTGCGGCGTTTGATTGACGCCGGTTTTCATTTTACATACGGACCGACAGAGTTTTTGTGCGCTCATACAGACCGTGAGTTTTTGTACAACGGTCCAATGGAAGGATTTCAGTTTGCCACACGGATTACAACGTGCTTTGCGTTGAATGGACATAATATCGGGAAAACAGGCTCTCGAAATGGACAATGGCATATTTTGTGGTCTGTATGATGTTACCGATGCATGACAAATTGACGAAATATTTTTGTTGGTTTTGAAAATAGAAACCGTTGAAAAATGCTTTTGAGTTTGAGACTTTGTTTTAAATGTTGAACACGTAACAGGACTCTCACTCAGTAGTGATTCTTCTGATTCATCTGTTTTCAGTTTCACACACACTTCTCTATCTCTTCTTCATACTTCTCTATCTCCCCCCACTTGGTATCTTCTGTTCCCACAGCGAGTGCCATCTGAGTGCAATCAGTGGTGTTGTCTTGCACTAATCGGACAGGTTGAAAAAGAAAGTTAAGAAAGCCTCCACGTATATACTTTTTTTTTTTGTCTTTCTTTTTGAGATTTTTTTCTTTCTTCTTGTCTCTCCTCCCTTCTTTCCCTCAACTCCAGAAAGCCCTTTGATCACTTGGCACAAGCCCATGTTGCTACAGCAACTTACAACAACAACAACAACATACCCCCCCCCACACACACATTAAAACAGCGTAGCTGAAAGTCAGTGTTGAGTAGGTCCTAATTGCTCTGATTCAGTAATTACACCCCCACCCACACATACATGTAGGACAGCGAATGGGAGGCAACCCAGATAAAAGGCCTGACGAGCCAGCTCCCACCCCCTATCTCCACCTCCTCCACCATCACCTTTGGTACCCATACCTATAACAGATAATACTTATATAATAACTAATATAATCATTATAGTCTGTGTTTTATTCATGGTTGTCTATGGGACTTGTGCCTGTGGAGTCTTCTGTTGTCTCTGAATCGCTACACCTTTTTGCTTCAGCTCTGATAAAAGACATGGTCTATTTTCAGGGACACATGTAATTTGCCAGCGAGCAGCTTTGTATTTATGTGTCTGGATCTTGTGTGTTAATGAGGGTGAGAGAGAGAGGGAGAGAGAGAAAGAGATGTATGTCTGCACATATTTCTAATTTTCACATCACACCCTAGCTTGTCAGGCTATAGACTATTGATTGGCTGTAACCAGAGAATTTCTGTACAGTTAGATAAGGAGGGGTCAGTGGCCATGTTGCCCTTATCTGACCACAGAGGATACCCGTGTCCCTGAGGCAGGGCCTCCCCATGGGCAAACTGAACTGGAAAATGTCCCCTCTACTTATCTCATCTCTCCAAATAGATTTTGAGAACGGCTGGGTCTGTTGCCTCATGATGCCAGCAATAAGGCTGAGTTACGTTTTCAGTCAAAGCAATAAGCCTCCTTGTGAAGTTCAAATCAAATCAAACATCAGAGCTCTGAGTTGCAGAGACAATGTGGAGAGTTTTTTTTTTAAAGGATTTAGCATCCTCTTCAGGTGAATCAGGGGGTAGCCTAGTTTACCCAATAATTAAACCTATGTCATCAGAAATGCTGTCTGGCAGTGCTCTCACCAGTTTGAATCTGTCAGCAGAAAACTGAAGACACACATGGTTACAACAGCTGAATAGTTTCACCATTGCAGTCTGTGCTCAGCCATGTAGAAGGCATATTTAAATATATATTATATATATATATATATATATTGTAGTGCCAACAGAAAGTTATAAGTTGTTATCTAAGTGTCTTAGTCATAATAAATGAAGATAATTTGGAGTTTGTAAGTGACTGAATTGACCGATCGCCAGGGCCCCGCCCCCTTAGTTACTGTTGCTACGTCCGACACAATTCCCGGAACTGTCAAGCCAAAAGCCATGGCTAGTACGGTGACAAGCGCTATAGCTGTCAGTGTGAGTGATGATTTTTGGAGTAATACCTCCACGATATCCTCCAGATCAAGGCAAAAGGGACTGCAATATGCAGTGGAAGGATATATCCAAAATATTAAGATCAACAACGAAGTGGACACAACAATAATCGAAGCAAACGCATACAGGTCTCAATAAAAAAAATGAGAAACCCCACGACCTCTTCATTAAATGCAACCAGCACAGCCTTGTAGACGAGTCATGTTATTTCACCACTGGGTAAGATCTGTATATAATATTTCAAGCTAGCTAATAACCTACAACAATTCTTTATTCTTATTATTTATTCCGTCTCTGACGAGAGACTCTGGAGGTATCTATCTATCTAGGATGGTGACAATCTAGAGAACAGTACAGTAACGTACCAGTGTGGATCAAGATAGCTGCTAGTAACGTTATTGTTCAAGGGATGTGTGTGCATGTTGCTGAAAGTATTTCACAGTCACTGTAGTGATAACTTGCTTGTAAAATGATGATCCTGATGTAATGCTATGGCTTTGTATCAGATTGCCAGGTTATTGCTCTCAGGTTCTGCCTTATGCATACCTTGGGATACTCAGGAGTAGGTTGCCCATTCACAAAATGCTACAAAGATTAAAATAAAAAAAACTTCATAATGGCCTTTTGTTCAACATTGATACAGTATGTTAAGCTCGAGCTAGTCTCTCCATCTAAAGTGTTAATGTTAAAATCAAAATGTTAATGTTACCGTCTGTAAAAATGCACGCTGAGCTATCCTAGGTAGCGATGTTAATGTTACGTCTGTAAAGTTGCACGCTGAGCTATCCTAGCTAGCGATAGCAAACACCAGCAGCATAAATACAAAGTGTTAGATAAAAGTTCTGTTCAATGTTGTTGTATCAAGCATAAATACAAAGTGTTTGTTAAAAGTTCTGTTCAATGCTGGCGTTTGCTATTGCTAGCTAGGATAAATCAGCGTGCAATTTTACAGACGATAACTGTTGGATTCTGTTCTCCTCGATCCATGTTGATATGGAATATGTTACCGTCATTCATTAATAATTAATGAAAGGTCACTCAAAGTTGAAACGTACAGATTTGTTTATTAACTTACTAAACTTCTCACAGTACTGTCAGAACATCGGTATCTGTGGCATGGCTCAAAGCCGTATGAGCTACACAGGAAACGACAGGGGTTCTTATAGATTTATCGGGGAACAAATTAAGAGTCCCATTAGTGCATTTCCCCTTAACTTACATAACATGAGTATAATTGACACAATATGAATACAATTCAGCAATATAAAATAATACAAATAACCATTTGATGAGAACACATAACTCAACACCCCCACTTGTTCTCATTATCTCAAGCCATGTACAGTGTGACATATATACATTTAATTTCCAAACAGAAAACTTTTAAACTTGACAATTTTAACTTTTGATACAGGCTTTGTTAGTATGGCTCCGTCCCAATACTACCACTTCACCCTAGCACTTCACCCTTCCCCTTCGTTTGCGCGTTTGCGTGAAGGGGTAGGGTGTCCCAATTCTTTTAGACCAGGGGTTTTCAACCGGGGGTCCATGGCCCCCTGGTGGTCCGCGACGGCATTGCAGGGGGTCCGTGACATGAGCCTATGATGATCAGTTCACCATAGAATTTTTTTATTTTTATATATTTGCTTTGATATTTCAACACATTTCAAGATTACTCTTGGATAAATATATCGAAGAAATTACGCTGACAAGTGCTACAGGCGGAATATGTGCGCGGGGGAGGGGCGTGGCGACGGCGGTTAGTGATCTACCCTGATAATTTCACATATTTAAGTGTTATAGGCAGAATATCTGTGCAGGGGGAGGGGGAGTGGCGGCGGCTAGCGATGTACCCTGATGATTTCACATATTTAAGTGTTATAGGCAGAATATCTGTGCGGGGGGAGGGGGCGTGGCAGCGGCGGTTACAAACACGCACGCGCGTGCAGGCACATCAGTGGGCCGCAAATTACTCTCTAGTCAGAATGGTGGTCCCTGGGACAAAACCAGTTGAAAACCCCTGTTTTAGACCGAAGGGGAAGTGTTGTTCAACCCTTCAAACAATCCCTTCAAACGGAGTGCGATCAGAAGCAGACTACGGCTGAAGGGAAAGATTACATTTCCCAGGATGCCTTGCGAACACCTTGGTAACCAACTGACACCAACATTTTTGAAGAAAGATGGCTGCCAGCGCAGAAAAAGAAGTTTACAAATGTAAGTATATCTTCGCAAATAACTATTAAAAAGAAATGTGAAACACATCGGGATATCTAGCTGATCATTATGCAAAATAATATTCCTTACAGTTGAGTAGAATACGATTGTTAGAAGAAAATCGCTATTTCACAAATGAACGTCTGTCTATGCTGCTGAGAGTAGCCGAGTAACGTTAACGTTAGGATGTGAAAAACGCAATTTTATTATGACAGGTGGGTAAATATGTTTGCTAAAACCTGAAAACCTGACGTGTGTTCAAATTAGCAAACATAGGAACACTATTGGCCTTGAGTTTTTGGCAAACGTAGCCTACAGTGGAGCTGGATATGAGCTGGACGAAATGTTACCATTACAATGGAGTGTAACTAAAATCGTTCAAATGTAACGGTTGAAAGATAGTTGGTTGCAAGCTAACAGACAGTGTCTAATGTTACAATGTTAGGGACTCCCGACCAGACCAGGGCACTCATTAGGTTCAGGACAGACAATGAGGAGCAATTTAGTAAAAATAAATATGCATCCAAGCAGCTATATGAGTGAGTTATTGTTGTTTTCCAATGAACCATGAATATCTCTGATAATTCCTGTAACCAGAGCCTAATCTACATCATTGTTTGTTGTCTGAGACAGGACACTGATCAAACAGCTGGGCCTCGAGGGAAAGGTCAATGTACAGCAGGTTGGGAAAAAATGGGAGAATTTTAAAAAGAAATATAAGGTAATTATTTGGTGAGATATATGCTGCATGTTATCGCAATCTGCCTTTTCAAATGAATGCGTAATCTATATATCAGCTTTTCGTGTGTGTGCACGCACATATATGTTTGCTATTGCAGGATCTGAAAACGCCAAAGACTGGTTCAGGGACCGAAAGCGGGGAGAAAACAGCTGCCAACTGGCCATTCTATGGGGATATGCACGAAGTTCTCGGTGCCAGACCATGCATAGAGCCCCCTGTGTTAGTGGCATCTTTTAATGAAGGCAGTGATGCCACATTACTGATGGTAAGTAAGGAAAATACACTCAAATTGATCTCTTACATTTAACCGGTGCAAAACTTCAATGGCACCAACATATCTAAGGCCTGAAGTACATATCATGTCTGTAGATCTCCAAAACATTCAGTCTGAACGGACCTACAGGCCCTGGTTTACTGCTGTGTGTGCTTGCAGTGTGCACATGATGTTACTGTGTATGGTACTGAACCAATCTGGTTATTAATTTTCTATGTACAGAACATCGTTGAACCAAGAGAAGATTCTGCCTCCAGTCCTGGTCCTCCAACCACTCCCACTGCTCCTGATCCCACAACACTGTCTCCCAGGAAGAAGCGCATGAAGACCAATCCTATACTGGAATTTCTCAAACAGGAATCCGCAAAGGAGCAGAAGAGGCACGAGGAGACTGAAGCCAAAACGGAACGTTTCCTCAGCCTATTTGAGAAGCTAGTTAATAAAATGCCAGAGCAGTAATTTTGTTTTGCAAATGTTTTATCTGGAACAAATATATAAACAATAAATAAGAAAATACAGCACAAAATTATTGAATGAGAACATGTGCATATGAAGTATTTACAAGTTTGTAGAAGCATTCCTACTGAGGCACTTCTATATTGCCAGTGATCAGGGCAGCAAGCCTGTCCCTCGTGGCATTCCCTGGCCTTTCATGTGGTTCCTGCAGAGGTCCTGGAGCCATGATGTCCTGTGCCACATCATCATCAGGTTCAAGGACATCCCCATTGTCTATGCACACATTGTGGAGGAAGGCACACGATGCGATAACCCGAGGCGCAAATGTGGGCTTCACCTCCAAGGCCTTGAAAAGAGTAGACCTCCATCGGGTCTTCATCACACCAAACGCTCTCTCGACTATCGTACGCCCCCTTGATTGATGGTAGTTAAATCGCTGCCTCTCCCGTCCATTCACTGGTTCCTTGTATAGTGTGATTAGGCAGATTGGAGTCTCCAAACAAGGATATCCACCATCGCCAAGTAGAAAGTATCCCTCGGGAGGGTACCTTTTAGACAGGTAAAAGGGGCTATTTTTTAAAACCCGGGTGTCATGTACTGATCCTGGGTATCCAACAAACACATCTAGAAATTTCCCAGATGCATCACAAATGGCCTGCATGTTTATTGAGAAAAAGCCCTTGTAATTTAGATAGTCCAACCGGTGTAGTGATGGGGGCTTAATGCGAATGTGACAGCCATCAATGGCACCCACAGCTTTATTAAAGACTGGATTCCTCGCTAGTTGGCCAAATCCAAGTCCAATATTGTCCAGATCTGCAGGTGTTGGGAAAGAGATGGCTCGATGTAGGTTGCTCCAAATGTGTTGAGCAGTTTTGTGTATGACTCGGTGGACTGTTGATCGGGGTACATTGAATACCCGTGACACTACACGATACGACAGTCCATGAGCAAGCCAGTACACATAGATGAGGACCTCCAGTTCATGGCCCCAGCCATGATCCTGCTCGCTTTTCAGCAGTCTCTGCAGGGCATGTATGGCCCGTCTACACAGTCTGAAGTCCTCCATTAGCTCCAGCTCTACATTTAACCACAACCGCAGGATGGGCACGTTGATATTAAGATGACAGTAGGTCATCATACGGCCACTCTGAAGAACAAACAATAATCAATATTATTGGACAAAAGTCACCAGCTTCAACATGCAGAGGCCTAGGCTAAACTTCACTGTTTTTACCAATGAATTGTGATGTCTCAAATGAAAAATAAGTAGGCCTAATCTAGTTGAACTGTTTGTTGAGTGCTTGTGTTTATGTTATTTTTCCTTAATTTCCAACACAAGAAATGGCAATAATAACATAGAAGAACAAATAACTTTTTGTTTTTATTTACATTAACCATGATCGCCACTGGGCTAACGTTACTACTAAACAATAACAACAGGTATCTCTCTTTGCGAGAAGGCGATAATAGCTAACGTTACGATAACTAGGCTAACTGTTAACACAAAAGTCATTCAAATTTTAACTGTAACTGTTTCAACAGAAACGTTCGCAAAATTTAGTCTAGTAGCCAACTAGGTGAACCCGGAAATGTTGAGTACACCAAAGTTTTTTTGCAGAAATGTGAAGTATGGGTCCCCAGTATACAGAAACTGCCGGATGCTAATTTGCATATGTTGAGCAATTTGCATAATTAGCATTATTAGCTTAATCGTCCAATTTGACCACATATTTTGCCCTGTATGGCCAATTCCTACAATATTGGAGTCTTTTTATAGGTTTTAGAGGATGCTGAATTTAATTCTGGCACTTTCATACTTTAAAATGGTAATTGAATAACACATTTGGATACATTTAGACACATTTGTTATTAATTTTGGACGAAATCTAAGGTTATTTTCATGGTAAACACAATAATCTTAGATTTCAGAATCATGAATGCTCTTGTGAATGTTAAAGCATTTTTTTCAGGGTGTAGTGAAGCTGAATCCCCTCCTGATACTTGACTCCTGATTCAAATTTGCATTTCTGGAGGAAAAAGCATTGCAATTGCAATAAACTCCTTGGGGTTAAACGCCCTGTTGCCTCATGTGAGCGGTGAAGCTTAGAAGGCCAGTCTGCTTGTGAGGTGGCTAGGGTGAACAGATGTCACCAGAGTCACAATGTAAACACTTTGATGGTGATTGGGTATCACTTCTGGCACACCCACTAAACGCGGTTAAACTACCTCAAAAGCTGCTGGGCACCGGTGTGCATCGTAACCACCAACCACATGACGAACCGGTATGTAACGTAACTCTGTTGAATGTCCCCCATGTGCGATCAACGGACTATGTACAAATATACACTATATACTGTACATGCCATACAAGACAGGCCCCTTAAGTCGCTAGGGTCATGCCCGAAAGGCAGAAAGGCTGCCCAGGTTGGTCCGCAAGTCGCAAGATCCAACGAGGACCCAGTTAAAACACCGCCAGACGCAAAAGTTAAAACTGAGTCTGGGCAACCCGGGTCAGCCCGCCAGACGCAAGACTAATCAAGAGGGCCTCACCTCTGCACCACAAAAAGCACACAATGGCTACCACCTTCAGGCAAACGGCTATGCCTCACAATTAATCAACAAAAGGCAGCCTCCTCATCTTCACTATCCTCGTCTGTTCTGTCATCATCTTCTCCAGATCCTTCATCACTCTCTTTGTGTTCTTGCTATTGAGTGAGTATGTTGCAGCATATCCCATCATTGCCTTTGCAGGAACAATAACTGGTACAGGCCAGACCTGCAGCTGCACAGCTACACTTTGCTGATGTGCAAGGTTTCAACCCGGCTCTGCAACCACAGCTGACGACATCTAACAAAGCCGGAGGAGCAACTGGACTTGAATCATGGGTGGGCATAATCAGTTCCTCTCCTTCCTTTAGGCCCATCTTCTTGTCCCATCCAAACAAAGTGATATCCACAGCCGGTGGATCAGCCTGGTCTGCTGCTTTCCATAAGAGCACCTGTAGGTGGGCACGTCTTCCATGAAGGTGCATATTACGCTCTGTAGGAGGTAGTGTTTTCAGTGCTGGGGGCCTTTTGCGCTTTCGGTAAATGTCATACTGAGCTGCATCCAAGGTCACAGAGTTCCTCTGATTGTACAGTCAGAAAGAAAGTCCTTGTTGCTTTGGTGATCTGTAAATCTGTGGCTTCTGCCTCTCCAATACAGTGGAGAAGCTTGCCAGGTACAACTGTCATGGCCTTGAGTGCAGATACCTTCCCCTTCCCAACAGAATATGAGGTGGTATCACATCCTGAAAGAGCATGCATGGCCAGAATGGAACAACAATGTTCACCCAGGTTCTTTGCAGTTGCATTTATGCTGAGAACAGTGCCATTCCATTTTTCCATCTGTAGGTTAGTTGTGATACCAGCCTTCCAACACCAATAAACCATAATCACAAAGACATCTGTGTCATCACTAAGAATGCGAACAGTTGAAGCCCCATGTCTGACAGCATCTAACATGTAAGATATACTGTAACTGATATATCAGCCTCATCATGAGTGTCAATGCTGTCAGCTTTACTGACCATCACGATCTTACTTCCTACATTGAAAGTACACAGGAGTTCACTCAGCCTTTGCTTGTTGTGCTCGACTAGGTAGAGGTGTAGTCAATGAGAGCTTGTACTCTGTGGAGCTCTCCCCTGCTCTTCTTTGTCTCTCATGGTCCTTGGTAGGGGTGGGGGAAAAAAATCGATTTTTCGATTTCTCTCGATTCTCTCTAGAATGATTCTGTCTCGATTCAGAAAAGTTCATAATCGATTTTTTAATAAAAAAAAAAAAAAAAATAATAATTTTAAAATTATTATTATTATTATTTTTTTTTTACACATTCATTTTGTGTTGAAATGCAAGCTGCATCGATTATTGCATTGTTCATTGAAAGTCATAATTGTGACAAGGGAAAGCTTTTTCTCTAATAAAAAATAGAGAAGGTAATTCATCTGTTGATTTTCTTTAATTATCAAACACAAAGTAGGAAGTGATTTGAGACTCTGAGTAGCAAACTCAGATGTTTTAAAAATCGACATGCATCGATAATCGTTTTATCGGTTTAGAATTGATAATCGATAATCGGTTTAGAATCGATAATCGGTGTAGAATCGATAATCGGTTTAGAATCGATAATCGGTGTAGAATCGATAATCGGTTTAGAATCGAATCGTTGCCCACTGAATCGGAATCGAATTGAATCGTGAGGTGCCAAGAGATTCCCACCCCTAGTCCTTGGCAGACACCTGCACATTTTTTTGTCAAAGATGACAAATGTTTGGGTGTTGTAACAACTAAGCCGATGTCCCATGCTGGCTGCAAGATCTGCCACTGTCCCAGACGATGGCCAAACCACGTGATAAATGAGCTGAGATGCATCCACAATGACAACATCTGGTGGCTGGGGATTGCAAACTGGAATTCCAAGCGGCTGGACAAGCACTGACATATTGCCCTTTCGGAGGCATCCATTGTCATGATTGACAAGGGGACTGGGCTAAGCTCATATTTGAAGAGAGAAGAGAGCTCCACTTTTCTCTGGCCTCCCACCACCAACAATCGAACAAACAACCTTCCCACTGACCTTCATTCCCTTTTTCTGGAACTTCATAGTCACTACCTTGTGAGAGATGGGTGCATTAAATGCCTCCGGAAGTGATGAAGAGAACTTTTTACACATAGCCTGGCCAATCTTCAGTGCATCCTGCACATTCACCTTTTCATCAGCCACCTGTCCATTTATGATGTGGTAGAGCAAAGTGCTCTCTGTCAAGAGTGGATTTGTGTTTTCCCACAGCATCCTCACAATTTTAGAGCGGTCCTCAGCCTCCAACTCCCGTCGTGCTTCACCCTCCTCTTTGTGTCTGTTGGACAGAGTCTTCTCTGATGCTACTTTATCACTACCTGTCATCCAATGACTGAGAAAGATGTGAACATATGCCAAATGATTGGATGCAAACTGCAACCTGTTTAGGGTTGGTTGAAATACCCTTCATGCCCCCTGCTCCCTTCCCTTGCCTGATGCATGTCTGCTCCCCAAACAAATCTGCACTCACTGCAAGTGCACCATCTGAATGGCGGCACACATGACTTCCGGAAAGAAGGTCATCTTTGGCAATGGAAGGAAGGTGCTTCATTTCACGTATATGCCAAGTTATCCATCTAGATTATGCTCCCTTGCTTTACAACAGCTTATTTGCATAAAAACATGACTGTACCTCACAAATGTAAACAAATGTAGGTTATAAACATTCACATCAAAAGCGTAGGAGCTCTTGTGATTCTGAAATGTGAGTTTATTGTGTTCACCATGAAAATAACCTTAAATTTCATCGGAAATTAATCAAAAACCTGTCTAAATGTATCCAAAATTGTTATACAATTACCATTTTGATGTCTGAAAGTGCCAGAATTGAATTCAGCATCCTCTACAACCTCTAAAATGACTCCAATATTGTAGAAATGGGTCACCCAGTGCAAAATATGTGGTCAAATTGGACGATTAAGCTAATAATGCTAATTATGCTAATTATGCAAATTGCTCAACATATGCAAATTAGCATCCGGCAGTTTCTGTATACTGGGGACCCATACTTCACATTTCTGCAAAAAAACTTTGGTGTACTCAACATTTCCGGGTTCACAATGGGGCTCTATGGGCTGGCTACTAGACTAATTTGTTCCATACACTGTAACGTTATGATGTGAACGCACCTCGAGCAGGTTAGACTAACGTTAACACATCGCAATCATACCAGCTAAGTTCAGTACAACGTTACATTTCTAAAACAAATGTACATACCTGAAAGACATCCACCATCGCTAGTTGGTGTCGAAGCCGTCTTCTGTTTGTCTCATTTCTTCTCCGTTGGTTGTTTAAACGGAGAAGGATGATAAAAGCTAACAGAACAGCTGGAGCCGGCATTTTCATGAATGGAATTACTACTACTACTTTCGTTGATGCGTGTGACGTAGGTGAACTTGTTGGCTACTAATGACGCATCGAGTGGTGTCCCATTTCGCAGGTAAAGATTTAAATCCCTTAACACTTCACACTCCGTTGTGAAGGGGCACTCCCCAGAATTGAAGTGCTAGGGTGAAGTGGTAGTATTGGGACAGGGCCTATGTCTGCAACCATGTCTTCTGTTGGACAGTACTCAACATGTATTCTTCCCTCACTGAGTGCATCACGAATGAAGTGGTATTTAATATCAATGTGTTTGGACCTCAATCTATTTACTGGGTTTTTACTTTATCAGGGGGGATTGTCACCATAGATCTTGGTACAAGTGTAAGCACTGTTGTCCATACCTTCTAGCAGTTGAGTTAGGTACATGCTTTCTTGAGTAGTGTTTGCTAGACCAATATATTCAGCCTCACAGGTAGATAGTGCCACTGTTGGCTGTTTCCTAGACTTCCAGGAAATTGCAGGGCCTTGTGGTGTCAGGCTGAAACAGTACCCTGTTGTGCTGCGTCTATCCTCTACAGAGGATGCCCAGTCCGAATCACTGAATGCTATTAGACTCAAAACCTCATCTGTTTTCCTAAAACACAACTCGTAATCAACTGTGCCCTTAAGGTATCTCAGGACATGTTTAGCAGCCACTAAGTCCTGTGTTTTAGGTTTTGCTAGGCTTTGTGACAGTTTACTCACTATCCAGCTGATGTCTGGTCTGGTACAGGTCATTGCATAGATCAGGCTACCAACAATTTCACGATAATCTTTGGGGGTTTCAATCTCATTGTTGTTTTCTTCTTCATATCGGTTCGACTCCACTTTTAGTTCACTTGGTTTACAGTTAGACATTCCAAACTTTTCAAGCATTTTGAGGATGTACTTTTTCTGATTCATTTTAATTTCTCCCTCCTTCTGCTCAAACTAAATTCCCAAGAAGTATGATTTTTTGCCGAGATCTTTCATGCTAAATTGGGACTTCATTGTGTCTTTAAATCTGATGAGGCAATTCTCACTGCTGGCTGCGATTATCAAATCATCTACCCAGATGATTACTATAATTGTGTCATTTTCAATCTGCTTTCTATACACACAGTGATCAGACTGATTTTTCTCAAATCCATTTGGTTCCAGGTGGTCATTCAAGAGTTTGTACCAGTTCCTCCCAGACTGCTTTAGACCATACAAAGATGTATTCAATTTGCATACCCACTTAACCCCTGTCTCTGATGTCTGTTCAAAACCCTCTGGTTGTTCTAAGTATATGTCTTCCTCGATCGGAGCATATAAATAAGCTGTTTTCACATCCATCTGATGAACGAGGAAGTTGTTGTGGGATATTTTCATATGAATAAGGGATAGTTTTACCAGATCCTGTTGAATGAGTGTAAAGATTAGCTTTGGGTTACATTTCAGATGAGGTAGAGATTTAAAATAAGAGGGCGTAGCTTGGAGTGACTTAAGGTAAAAATGGGTGTGGTATTATATACCATGGAAGTCTTTGATTTGGGTGGGGTCAGAATGGAGAGGTCAGGTTTAATTGGCTGGATTGGTCAACCAAGCAAAACATAGATGGGAGGTGCTAATTACAGGTTTAAAGATGTTGGCGCGAATGTAATGTGGCAGATCTATTTCCGGAATACATCTCTTTGCTGTGGCTTAATGTACTACAGTAAATCCGTTGGAACAACACGTCCTTTGTCTTGACTTTCTGATTGTGAAAATAGTTTAAGACTTAGTATTGGCCACCACATATTTGGTGACTTCGACGTGATTGGAAACAGGATGTTGGACGAACTGCTAGAACGTGATTTGAATCAGTGTTCTGTTAAGGGCGCCATTTAACCAGGTAAGCTTATTGATGAGTGCTGGCTGCTTCATGTTCACGTGGAAGGCAATATAGTTCGATTATAATCCTCCAAAAAGAACCGCAGAATCAGCTTTGGACGTGATGTTCTAACGGAATAGTCATATTTAAGGTAAAAGGTTTTAAAGGTTAATTCCAGTTTGCAGATCTGTGGAAAGAAACTGTTTTAAAGATTAATTCCAGTTTGCAGATCTGTGGAAAGAAACTGTTTTATATCCAGCTCATGGAGCTGTGGAAAACGGAGAGGTTAATTCCAGTTTGCAGATCTGTGGAAAGAAACTGTTTTAAAGGTTAATTCCAGTTTTCAGATCTGTGGAAAGAAACTGTTTTGGTTTAAAATAAGACGTGGAAATAAAAGTTTAGGTTTATATCCAGCTCACGGAGCTGTGGAAAACGGAGAGGTTAATAGCCAGTTTGCAGATCTGTGGAAAGAAACTGTTTTGGGGTTATATCCAGCTCACGGGGCTGTGGAAAACGGAGACAAAGCTTTGTCCGAAAGACTAGCTTTGTTTTCGACGAGTTTTCACGTAATGGCTAACGTTGAAATGATATTGGAATTGTGAGTGTATATTTAATGAAACCGTAGAAGATAACAATCCGATTCATTTGTATGAACTAGTTTGTAAAGTTGACTAACTTCTTCTTGAATGATTTTGTGATTCTCGTGTTAATGAGACTTTTTAGGTTTTGGTGAGCAGTTATCGTGTTGGGCGTGCTGAACGGTGAAGGAAAGCGGACGGACATTTTACTAAATGATGGCCGTGTGTAGGATGTTTGAATAAGTTTTGTTCACAGGAAAAGTTCGGTAAATGTTAACAAGTGGTTTGTGGAGTGCACTTCTAGCTAAACAGATTTGGATTCACGCGAGAGAGATGCGAGTTCACTTTGAGAGTGGCCTTTAACTGAAGACACAAACCACGTGGGTAACGGAGGGGAGCATGAAAGACGCTCCAAGCACGCATAAGGTAAGATGCATTATTATTTCTAGAAATATATAAAGTAGTTATTACATAAATAAGGTACTTGAAAGGTTGAATGAAGTACAACTAAATAAATATTGGATAGCATAATACATTTTGGCGAATGCTCCTGGCTGGCGGTAATCTGTGAGTATCACACGTGGGTTTGTTTACATTTTAAGAGTACGGAATTGTTCCTTGGTGGAATATATGCGTGATATATATTGGGTATAATTGTTGGTGGTATTAACTAAATGCTGATAGTTGCAGATAGCGTGTAATACTAACGAAAATTATAGTTGTATAGTTATTTAGGTTTAGGGTTACTTGGTTGAATGCTGTCTGATAAGATTTCAGCTGAAAGTTCTTTTGTTCTTTGTGCAGGCAAGCAGCACGAGAGAGAGAGTGATAAGAGAGGGGGAGGGTGGTTCCCTCAAATTTTACATCCAGTGGTTAGAGTTGAATTAGGAATTTTATTTTGAAATGGCCTTAGTAGAAGTACAACCATGTACGCCTTTAGAGGCAGTAATTAAATTATATTCATTAGATGAAGAGGTGGTAAGGCATCACTGTAAGAAGTGGTCAAAAAGAACCAAAAGTCATACAACTCCGTGGCCGACCCAGGGAGCTTGTGACCTGGCGTTAGTTATTCAAATGCAAGAAAATATATTAAATTACAGGAATAAGGATATAAGTGGAAAGAGAGAAATTAAGAGACAGCAGGAGTTGCATAGTTTAACAGCTTTTATGAAATTGGCTAAAGATAAGGATATGGAGCATGGAAGACTTTTAGCACAATCTGCAGATGAGATTGGAAGAGCAGAAGATGAGATGGAGGCTGGAGAGGGGCAGATGGCATGTTTTGTTTGGAGAAGATAGCGGGGTGACAAAGGACCTTTTGCCTGGCCAGTTGTTGTCTGATCCAGGCATCAAAGTTGATTCAGGAGTAGTGGCAAGGTTGGGTAGACCCCCCTTGGTGTCAGAAATGGTGGAGGAAGGTAAGAATGATGGCCACTTAACCGCAGGGTATCGGGAGATGTTTAGAATGGGATTACAGTTGGAAAAACAAAGAACAGAGATGAGGAAGGTTAAACGTAAGTTTAAACAGTTAGAAAAATGGATAGACAGAAGGAAAGTTGTTTGAAGGAGTTAAATGGAAAGTAAGAATGAGAAGGTAAATGGGAAGTTAAAGAGATGGAGAAAGAGGGGTAGGATATGTTATGTTTCATTTATCAGTATTCTAGGTATACAGATGAGAGGAGTGACAGAGAGAAGGGGAGCCGTGCGCAGGCGTTGGTGAAATTTAAGAAAGCAAGCAAGGTTGAGGATGGAACTAGATGGCTGATACCTAAGGTTGATGTAAGGAACTGTGTGGGTTTTGTGTTAACACCTTGTAAGTATATATGAAAATAACATGGTTTTTAAGTGTCTCTTACAGATTTGGTGGAACCTTCTGAAGTGGTTTGGGCTGAGGAGCCGCAGGAACAGAATGGTTTGTTTGTAGTTGCATTGGGGGATGGGCGATAGGAAGGAGTGACATGCCCTTTGAAGTATTGGTATATGGTGTGAGTGGGGTGATTTTAGTATTCAAGCCAGGTTATAGCCAACAAGGTAAGATCCTTTGTCATTATAAATGTGACTAAGGGGGGTGAGTCTTTATGCTTTGATAAAGCCACGTGGGCAGGGTTTCCTTCGAGATAGTGGTTCAGCAATTAATTTATAGCCTAATTTAGTGATAAAGATATAATGTACATAGGTGATGTAATTATTTCAAGGGATACGACCAAATTGATTTAAAAGAGGGGTAAACTGCAGGCCTGGTAAACTATGGAGATGCTATTGTGGCCAGATGGCAACTCTATACATGTTATCTGCTTTGTTCATGTGCACGCACTTTTTAGTTAAGTGCGTAAGGGGGGAGGTATTAGGAAAATTATATTAGGAAAATTAAATTAAATTAAATTAAATTAAATTAATGGGGTTTTGGTCACCCTATTTATGGGAGGTTTTGGGATGAAATTTTGCATAATGCTATGTGTGTAGCATCTATAATAAGGAATAAAGGAGTGGAGATCAAACCTTGGGGATGTTATGGGGTGTGGGTACAGATGATACCCACTGATATGCTTCTTAATCTTTTTTATGGCTCAGGAATGAAGGATAACTTGGTACCTGAGCTCAGCGGGAAATATATATGTTATATGTGCCAGGGATTTGGCCGCTAAATCTTATTGTTCCATTTGGAATATAGAAGTGTATAGATATGACAAGGGAAATATAGATATTATATTAATGGATGGGTTTTATATGATGGGTTAAGGTATGTCTGAGGACAGGACTGAAGCTAAGAGATGGTAAGTGTCATGAGCTGTGGGGGAGATAATGTAGCTGAATGGATGGTAGTTTATTTAAGGAGTTAAAGTTAGGGGAAATAGACAATCATAATGGAGAAAATGAAAATGGTCTATAATTACATGTAAGGAAACTAGGCAAACTACTGAATCTTTAAGTCTACATGAGGCAGGAGCGCTGCACGGAGCAGTCATGCGCTGGGACACAGGAGTGAACTGGAGGAGTGTGAGAGAATGGATGAACTGAAGGTGGGTCAGCTGCAGACAATCATGGGTGTGATTGGAGACGAAATGCAGCTGGAAGTGTGAATGTCATGGAAGGAACGGGTGTGTGAGTGTGCCGAAGGGGAGCTGCTGAAGCAGACTTCAGCACAAACTTAAAGGTAAGTATATGTTATATATGGGAATCTTTGTATTAATCAAGCATTTGGGGAACTATTTTAGTATAACATTAAGACATATGTGGGAAATTATGGAATGCAATCTCTGGATATCGTACTACACACTTTGGAAGTATGTCTAGGAAATATGTGAAAATTATGTGTATAGATTGTTTTTAATCTTTGGAATTATATATACACAGGTGGAAGCTTATGGACTGGTCCAGTCGGGAGACTGGTGATGGGTTAAGGTTCTTAAAACAAGAGTCTCCAGCCAATAGGGGTGAGAGGTGAAGGGGTTAAGTGTGTTGTATCGTGTTAACTGTTTTGCAGGACCGCTAGGCGGTGGGACTACCACAATTCAAGGGAGCTGAGTTGGAGTGGGGACCATTCAGATGTAGCAGCTCGACTTGGGTGAAGGGCTGCCAAGGTCATGGACATGCTGCGGTGGATGGATGTGTCTACCCTTGGGGGAAGGAAACTGATAGAGCTCAACATGGTCAGAGGAGGCTTTCCGGCGGATTCAGATGGAAGACCTCATCAGTGGAACTTACAAGAAGATGTTTGTTGTGGGACGGCCACAACAATTCTACAACAGCATGCAGAACATTCATACATATTAAGACTGTACCACTTGCATAACATTGCATACATAACTGGATATGTATTGTTTATATTTATAGTGCTTGTTTTGTTTGTTTTAATGTTTGGTTTTCTGTATGTTTGTTTGTATTGTATTTTTGTATGTTTCTTTATATGTTACACAACACTGCGTTCAGAAACTGATGGAAAAGAGGATGTGCATGGTTGCCTTTCACAGCCTGCGGAATGCAGGTGTCGCTGTACAGGACAGGGCAATGGGTCCAGTTTTTACCTTAAAATAAGAAGGTTTTTGTTCTCATCTGTGGGGATAGGGGCATGGCATCTCGGGAGTAAAGGAACACCAGAATGTGGATACTGATATTGTTACACCTAAGTTTATCCATGTGAATGGAGACTGAACAAAACACACGACACTGCATACACGATAAGATGGTTGTATTACATTTTGTATGTTCTGTAAACACTACTGTATGCTCATCTAGGACCACCCTAGTGAGGCTGTTGTATTGTATGGGGGTATTAATATGGAGTTAGATGAAGTGGATGGACTGTTTAAAATAATGCTAAAACTGGGTTTTGATGTATAGGAGTTCAAATGTACTTGTTTCATCATATGGTAGATTGATAGTGTGTATTTGATAGAGTTATGAAAATATGGTTTAGTGTGTCCATATGGACACAAAGGGGGGAATATGTGGGATATTTTCATATGAATAAGGGATAGTTTTACCAGATCCTGTTGAATGAGTGTAAAGATTAGCTTTGGGTTACATTTCAGATGAGGTAGAGATTTAAAATAAGAGGGCGTAGCTTGGAGTGACTTAAGGTAAAAATGGGTGTGGTATTATATACCATGGAAGTCTTTGATTTGGGTGGGGTCAGAATGGAGAGGTCAGGTTTAATTGGCTGGATTGGTCAACCAAGCAAAACATAGATGGGAGGTGCTAATTACAGGTTTAAAGATGTTGGCGCGAATGTAATGTGGCAGATCTATTTCCGGAATACATCTCTTTGCTGTGGCTTAATGTACTACAGTAAATCCGTTGGAACAACACGTCCTTTGTCTTGACTTTCTGATTGTGAAAATAGTTTAAGACTTAGTATTGGCCACCACATTGTTCTGGGCAGCTATCTGAATTAATGCACGCACTGAGGTAAGATTTGCCGTGGGAGCAAAAGTTTCATGGTAATCTATGCCTTCGGTCTGGTTGTATCCCTTAGCAACATACCTAGCCTTGAAGAGCTTTCCTGTTTCTGCATTTTCTTTTAAAGCATATACCCATCTTCCCCCCACTGTCTTTCTGCCGTCTGGTAAAATTGTCAGTTCGAATGTGTCATTTTCTTTAAGTGAGTGGATCTCTTCCTTCATAGCACGTTCCCATCCGAGAGCCTCTGGTGACATAAGGGCCTCTCTATAGGTTTGGGGAACTCCACATACTGCCCTGTAACAATAATCAACACTCACATTTGTTACATCCTCTTTGGAGCACGTCACATAGTCTTCTAAATATCTCGGGGCTTTCCTTTTCCTTTTTGAGTATTCATGTTTTTGACTAATTGTTGTCAATGGCCCTGCATTGTTTTTCTCATCTTCTATGGCTACTTTTTCCATAGTTTCGTCAGATCCGGACACCTCTGTGTTCTCAGCATTAACACTCTCCTTGTTTGCGTCTAGGACCTGGTCCTCTGTGTTTCCCTCACTGTTCTTGCCATCAGGTTTTCTGTTACTGTTGCTCTGGATTTCTAACTCATCTTCATCAGTTTGTGTCTGTTTTTCAGTACTGTTCTTCCTAACAAACTTCACCAATCTGTGTTTTGGTTTCCTGTCTGTGGATTGTACACCAGATAAGCTGGGCTATTCTTACTATAGCCCACAAACATCTCTTTTTCACACCTAGGATCCAATTTCTTATGGTCGTGTTTGTATGCATAGCAGTCTGATCCAAAAATCCACATTTTGGAAAGGTTTAGCTTCCTTCCTGTCATCATGAACTATGGTGTACTCTTAATTCTGTCATTATAGCATCTGTTTCGAATGTGAGCTGTAGCCTGGACAGCCAGCGGCCACAGGACCTTTGGCAATCCCTTCTCTATTAACAGACACCTTCCCATTTCAAAGATGGTTCGCCATTGTCTCTCAGCAGTACCATTTTGATGAGGAGAGTAAGGGGATGATGTCTCATGTCTTATCCCCTTTTCTCAAAAAAGTGACTGAAATGCATTGCCTGTGTATTCTGTGCCATTGTCTGATCTTATGCATTTGACTCTACCGTATGGGGCGCTGTCTGCCAAGAACTTTTCTGTCGCTAATGTTGTGTCACTCTTGTTTTTAAGGAAGTAAACAGCTATTGCTCCTGAAAAATCATCTGTATATGAGATTGCATATTTATATCCTTCTTGAGAAGGTGGTTCAATAGGGCCTGCTAAGTCAGTATGTACTAACTCTAGAGCCGTACCAGCCTTTGTGTCAGTTTTCCTATTTCTGCTGTTGATGAACTTTCCCTCAGTACATACATTGCAGTCTAGTTTGGTATTATCGGTGATCTCCATACCCTCTACCAGTTTAGGCAATTTCAACACATCATCAACATTACAGTGCCCCATGATCTCATGCCATGTTTTGACGTCACAAGCTAAGCTCACTTTGTCTCGGGACATTATGTCATTAACTAATGCATCAACACATTGATTATGGTAAATTACCGTTTTCAAATAGTACAGTCTCTCGTGCTCCTCTATGCGAAACACAGTCCCATCCTTGTATATCAGTTCATTCTGTCCCTCTTGGAAGATGAACTTGACCCCGTTGCTTGTGGCTGCTTTCACGGATATGATGCTCTGTGGGTATGATGGAATGAACAAAGCCTTCTTCTGTATGACCTTGGCGCTTCTCCCCTCCACATCCTGCAGTAGCACCTCTGCGTCGCCTCGCTTTAATGCTACGTTGTTCATCCTGGTTCCGTCCGCCAGTTCCATGTAGTGTGACTTTGGGTTGAAGCGCTCGTCGAATTTTGTGAAGCTGTTTCGCTCAGTTATGATGTGGGATGTTGCTCCACAGTCTACCATTAATCCATTTCTTTTAATGTTGTCTGTGAGGAACGTTTGACTGACCTTGAACACAAAAGTTTCATCATTTTCATGTTCTTCTTGTCGTTCTGCTGTTTGTTTCGCCTCATCTTTGTGGTTGTCCTTTCTCCGGCATGTCTCGTCACTGTGCGTTGAACTCCTATGGTAGCTGCACCACTTGGTCACCCCTTTTTGGCGGCAATTTCGCGCAATATGGCCGCGGTTTCCACAAACATAGCATGTCACAGATGATATGTCTACTTTCATCACATTGTCTGATTTTGTTTTACTGTCGAATTTTTCAGTCTCTTCATAGCGTCGTAGTCTGCCTTTAAAATGGGTAAACGTCAAATCTTCGCCGCTTTGTGTCGTATGAATTTTAAAAGGTTAGTAGGATTCTGGCAGGCCCTTTAGAATCATGGCTATAATCAGTCTGATGGAGATAATTTCCAAGCACTGTTAATGACTGAAGAACATATGAATCAAGTGCCTTGTATTATTAATTACCTTATATGAATCATGTTCTTATGTAAGCAGGAACATGACTTTTCTGTGTTTCTGCGTGTGTGTAACTTAGAATATTAGGTGCCACTTAGTCTGCATATGTACAAGAGCATGTTTAGACCAGAAGTGATAAGAAGGGTCGAACTGTGCTTCTTCCGACCTTGCAAAACTTCCATCCTTGCCTCGAACGTCAGAAATCCACCACGTGGTTATCTCTGCTCAACGCTTAACTTCTGTCTATATAGACCTTGTGCGATGTGTTTATCATTGCTTCACTTTCAGCCTTGTGCTGGGAGTGAGCCCGATTGCAATTGTTGTTTGTCTAATAAATATACTTATATGCAGCTCCGGAGTCCTGAGGTAACTAGGGTGAATTTTCACCTATCACAGTCCATCACTTATCACTTTTGCATTTCTTAAAGAGGTCACTGCCTTCTCAGCTCGAATAATGTAGTCTGTTACGGTCTCGTCAGATTCTTTCTGTAGTGATGTTACTTCGGTATACAGCGCGATAATTCTGGGCTTACCCTGACTCGCGTAGTGACTTTGAAGTATTTGTAAAGCTTTCCTCTCCGTTGCCTCTCGCATCACCAGCGAAAGGCTTTTGTCATCGAGAAACTGGATAAGTTCTGCGTAGCACTCCTCATTCTTTTCTTCGTCGATATTCTCCTCAGTTGACACTATAGTCTCTTTTAATCCCATTAGCCTCAGATGTCCGAGAAATTTTACCTCCCAAAGTTCGAAGTTATTTTCGTCTCCATCGAAAACTAGTCGTTGCCATCTCCCGCCAGAGACGTTAGCACGCCTGGGCCCATAACCAGTTGGATTCTGTTCTCGATCCATGTTGATATGGAATATGTTACCGTCATTCATTAATAATTAATGAAAGGTCACTCAAAGTTGAAACATACAGATTTGTTTATTAACTTACTAAACTTCTCACAGTACTGTCAGAACATCGGTATCTGTGGCATGGCTCAAAGCCGTATGAGCTACACAGGAAACGACAGGGGTTCTTATAGATTTATCGGGGAACAAATTAAGAGTCCCATTAGTGTCTTTCCCCTTAACTTACATAACACATAACATGAGTATAATTGAATACAATTCAGCAATATAAAATAATACAAATAACCATTTGATGAGAACACATAACTCAACAGTAACATTAACATTTTGACGGTAACATTAACATTTTGATTTTAACATTAACACTTTAGTTGATGAGACTAGTTATGTACTTATAGTGGTAATAATACAAGTTGTCATGAACCATAACTGTTTGGGGATGTTCTCTCAACTAGATAGTTAGTTATCATACCTAGCGATAGCGTAGTTCGCTAGATAGATATCGCCACGGCCCGTATTAACGCCCGAGGCCTATTAACAGCCTCACGTTACTTAATATTAATTTTACTGCCGACCAGGACCGCGGATTTTAGAAGACGTAAGTCCCTGCCCCAAAAGAGTATTTAAATTAGCTTTGTACCAAAACCGGCAAATGTACAGCGTATTAAAGTGTATAAGATAGTGTTGTAATACTGCGTGTATAAATCAGCCTGAGAGAAATAGTAGAACTTTGATTTCGCGACGAGAATTTGGTTCGGCGTAAAACATTTTCTTGTTGAGCTTTATTTCCAACAGCATTTTAACGTTCATCTCCAACGTCCTTACTCAGCTAAGGTGCTGATTACGTGTTGTAGTACAGGTCCCGGGAGAGTTCAAGCTTGATTTGAATGCTAACAACATGCTAATATTTAGCTCTCTATTCACCACTACGGTCTTGAAACGACTTTCTCGTAGTGACATCAATGTTTCCATCTGTTTACGCAGTATTACCAAAACAATAGCAATGATAGTAATGACAACAGCAATAATAATGATAATGATAATAACACTAATAGTAGTAAGAGTTAGACCTTCCCTTTTCCATTTTAAACCATGATTACAGAAAATGTCTCAACTTAAAATTATGGAAGGATGAGGACATGTTGCGGGCACTTGAGGAGGTGGCTGCAGGAATAGCAGTGCGCCAGGCAAGCCGGGTCTTTCGTGTCCCTCGTAACACCTTGAGGGACAGGGTGAGTGGGCGGGTGACCCATGGTAGCCGAAGCGGGCCAAAGCGAAAGCTGTCAGCAGTGGATGAGGAAGCTTTGGTCCAGTACTGTCTGTACTGTTCGGCGCATGGGTTTCCACTCACCAGGGCCCGGCTCCTGGCGTATGCAGTGATGAAGAGGAGCCAAGAAGAACACCAGCCGCCACTTGGAAAAAGGCGGTGGTATTGTTTTAGGAGGAGGCACGCGGCTGTGCTAAGTATGAGAACACCCGACAACATCGACCGGGCAAGGGCCTGCTGTGCCACGATGGAGACGGTGAGTAGGTACTTTGTCCTCCTAGAGAAAACTTTAACTGAGCATGGGCCTAGGGACAAACCGGCACAGGTCTACAACTGCGACGAAACCGGGTTTAGCATGGAGAAGAGCAAGTGCAACACCCCTTCCTTCAGGCCCCCGGCACAAGAGACCATGTGTCAGTCCTGGCCTGCTTCAACGCAGCTGGGGAGGATGTTCCCCCCATGATTATCTACTCAAAACACTTCCCTGGGGGCCGGTACACAGAGGGAGGGCCGCCCAACGCCCTCTATGGAAAATCGCCGGCGGGGTATATTGACGGAGAACGGTTTTTTACATGCGCGAAATGGCTACGACGACAGTCCGGAACCTATAAACGCCCTTTGACTTCTTCCTCAAATTTTATTTCGTTGTGCACCGGTTGTATTTTTTATGCCAGGAAAGTAATAATAATAGATAGCAGTACTGTTCACGATAACCCTGATCTTAACAAAGACAGACATCCCACATAATGTAGTGTATATAGTTTATTATCAATATTTACAATATACATATTTTTATAAATTATTTAAACTATTAATATAAAAGGCAACACAGAGACAATATGAATGAAAACACACACAAATTATGCTTCATTCGCCATCCTTCTCATGATGCGGTCATGGATGGCCCGGCACCGCTCACATGTGAACTCCTCTTCCTCTCCTGAGTGGTCCCACTGCTCACACGTGCAGTGGAACTGTCATGGCAAAAAGAGCCCGGGTGATGTAATATTGGCTTTCGAACGACTCTTGAGTGACAGCCACAGTAACCAGTTGAAGAAGTAGTGGCATTTACATATCTGATACAATTGGCTGTCTGTTCAGACAGGTGCTCGATTCCATTGGCCTTGCGGGCATGGTCAGCCCACTTCAGGCCCGCAAGAAGTGGGATAATCTAAAATCAAAATATAAGGTATGACCAGATAGTCACACATGACCTACCATTGGAATATTGTATGCACTGTTGTGGTATTTACTGTAGTATTTATCTGTAGGAGCTGAAGTGCAGGGGCACGGGGACCGACAATGGGGAGGATATGGCTGCCTCGTGGCCATGGTACTCTGCCATGGATGAGCTGCTTGGTCAGACAGGGTTCTTGCATCATTTCAAAAGTAAAATGTAATGCTTTCTAAGACCTTTTTAAGACCTCAACAAATATAATTTAAGACCCAAAAATGTCACAATTTCTTTGGAATACTCAATTCAGGGGTGCAAACTCATCAGGGATGAAAAAGGTGACAACGATGCGAACCCCCTAGGAGGGTCCGGGGAATATATTTTATATATAAGAACATTTTGCACATTTTAAAGTTCAATGCATCAATCTGGTGCACTTTGACAACAAAATTATGAGGCTAGATCTATGAAGAGCTTTGTGCTGTTGTAAACAATTGTGTGCTCTGGTAACAGTTTAATCATAAACATTCCTGTGTTGGATGTTGCGGGGGCACAGGCCAACCCAAACTGCCTCTAGTTGAGCCACAGTAATGGCATCCTCCTCCTAAAATTTCTCATTCTGAAAACAAACTGAAGTAGGAGAGTGGTAAATTTGTTCAGTTGCAGTGAAGCGCCCGGCAGTAGAAAACGGGTCAGTGTTTCAGATTACAGATTACATAGGGACGTGTGGTCAGGGGAGGCAGAGCCTCATAAAAAGTAAAAAACAAAATAAATATTAATATGTATCTACTGATCTGTGCTTTAAATAAAATGTCTGTATGATTCCGATCATTTTTATAATCAAAATCGCTGAATTTGACCATGAGCATGTTCCAGTTCAAACAGAGGCGACTCGCGAGGTGAGGCAGCAACGAGCTGCGCCTCATCTCAGATTGTGCAATCCCTAACACACTGGGTTGAGCGCATGACTTTTGCTTTCTCATTGTTTGTCATCACTGAAATATTTGTAGACACTTATTATATGTCGTTTGTATCCATAGAATAGGTAATGTAATGTATTTCACGTATGTGAAGAAGCTATTTAGTCTTGCTGATCTGTCATAAAACCACAGTGAAAAAGCACATAGGGGAGGCAAACCTAACCTCTGCCTCAATGAACGGGGTATGCAAGAGCCTGGAAAATGGTCTTCCAATCCAGTGAAGTGATAAATACATAATGGGAGACCAATGCCAGAGCTAAAAGGTTTGTTTCAAACGACAGGACAGAAGATAACTTTAGCAGCTAAACTCCGGACCAAACTCGCCTGACGGCCATGTCTTTTATGTAAATGTACATTTTTCGGCGTTTTCACGCTTAGATTTGTCAAAAGTTACCGAGAAAAAGACACTGTACTATCCGATAGCACCGTTATTGTAACCAGCAAAAATGGTTGATGTGATTTGCAAAGCGTCTGTCAGCCAACTGTCTGACTTTAGCACGTTAGCCTACGTTAGATAGCATAACGTTTTTGCAGCGTACCAACGTTACACGTTACCGTAAATTCCATCTTAAAAAGGCCGCTCAAAACCAACGCTTTCACCCGAAAGACATGTCTTGTAATACACCTGTCTATTACAGACCAGAAGACTCGAAATAAAAAGCGTGTCATGGTGACATGGGTTGGCCAAACAAACAAGCTTGAAAGAAATATTCATGACAGCTTGCGTTCACAGATTACTTGGAGATACCCAAGTGTGTGTGTGTGTGTGTGTGTCGAACCTCACATCGACAACCGCGTAATGGCGACACGCAGCCTGACGTCAGCGTCTGTAGCCGACGTACTGTAAACAGCTATTAAATTGCGGAGACTCATTTCACACAATACTAAATTAATCAACTATTAGATGTTTTACGATGCGCCACTGTGCTTTCTCATCGTCATTAAGCGCACCGGCAAAAAAATTAATACCTACAGCAACTTTACGTGAAATTTAAGACAATTTAAGACCTTAATTACCCGAATTTTAATTTAAGACATTTTAAGACTTTTTAAGGACCCGTGGGAACCCTGTCAGAGGCACTCCATCACACCACCCGTGCTGCGTGCCTCTTTGCCCTGCAGCTCATCCATGGCAGAGCCCAACTCTATGGGTGCCGTGTCCTCCCCACAGAGAAGTGTGTCCTCCCCACCACCGAGAGAGGAGAGTCAGGAACGATTGAGGAAGGAGGTACAACATGGCTTTCGTGGGGGAGATGATGGAGAGGGCGGAGGCCCTCGAAATTGAAAGGCAGCGGAGAGAGGTGGAGCGGCAGGAGAGGGCCGATGTCAGATTAGATAGGCTTCTGGCGGTCATGGAGCGGTTGGCCGAAAAACTTCACTTAGAAACGACTTACCTTAGCTAACCTTAACTTACCTTGCCGTAACTTCAATTACCTTAAGTTTACCTCAAACTAACTTAATGGAATCTAACTTAATTAAAATGTTTAGCTTAATTTAAGTTTAAATACACTACAGTTTAACTCGACTTAGTATGACAATAAACTTGTGTGACAATAAACTCTCGAAAACCAATGCAAGTTGCAAAGCACGTCGAAGGAAGATGCACTTGACGGCCGTCTGACAGAGCGCGCTAGTGCGAGCACACAAGTACACGCAGCGCGATGACGTACATCCTATCTTAATAGACTGTTCGAAATCAATTGTTTTTGAGATGCCTTCCCCCGAAAGGACCTCTCTCGTCAGACACCTGTCCAACAAGAGATCAAGGATTAGACAGCTATCTAAGAATCCGAACACAGCCTAGGTCTTTTCATAATTCCAAGAGTGTCCAAAATCACGGTAGAAGACTGAGCGTTCTGTTATCGAGACTGGACTAAAAAAATGTCTCCTTACTACTCCCGATAGTTTGGAATGGATTGCAGAGGTTCAGCACTCATTGCGGAGCCCCTGGTGGAAAGGGCTGCATTTGCTGTGGTCTCTCTGAGACTCGAGATCATCCTCCTGATGGACCACTGTGCACAGTCCCTTAGTAATGCTGCTATACACATTAGCCTACTGTATTTTCCTGACTATTAACCACACCGTATTTAAACCGCATTACAGTATGTTATGTTATTTTATAAACCATGTAGTGATTGCCCCATGCATTAACGTTTCTTCAAGGTTAAACCATTTTGCTAGGTAAAATAAAACGTCACGCAGTTGTGGTGTGAGCGCTAGCCTACTAGGCTTTTAAAAGCTGCATGAAGTAGGCAGGGGCATTTCAAGAAAACATACTACATCCCCTCCCCGCACGCACGCACACACACATATATCTCATTACCACACACAGTCAAGACTATTAATTGAGTGCTTATTTGGTGTTATGTCTGCGATCTCATATCATAAACAATAAGCTTTGCAGTGGGAATCACAATCACAGACCTGCCAACCTTGAAGAAAGTTTTTGAGTACCAGGGGAGTTTCAGTTTGGCAGGGGCTTTGCATACGGTCAATTCCCCACTCACCACTATCATCCAGTTATTCAACATAATAAATCAGCGGCGAAGAAAACAATACAATCATATTTTCTTGTCAAGAATTCCATAAATGAAGAGAGATCTTTACATGTTGCATCATTTAGCACTTCTAAAGAATATATATATATTTGTTAAAGCTCCTATTAAAGTATCCATCTATCTACTTCCAGTGGCACTTGCTCTTGACTGCTTTGCCAGAGCATCACTGAAGCCTTCCATGTGACAGACAGTCCCCTTTGCATTCATGCTCACCTTTCTTGTCACCAAAGCGCCTATGTCAGTGCTCAGGGTTGCTCTGTATTCATGGGTACCATGTGACGTCACTGCGTTTAAGCGCCGCCATCTTTGTGTCCGAAAGTCTAGCTGAGCGTCGGTCACAACACAGACAATAGTCGGTCACAACCCGCAGAAAGTTAAAATGCCCTGCTTATGTTGTGCTGATGGATGCGACAATAGTCGCGGAAATTACCCAAAGAAACAATTTAATTGTATACCAAAAGATTTAGATCGACGGAATAAATGGTTGGCTGCAAATTAGAAGAGACAACTGGCAGCCAACATCTAACTTCAGATTGTGCAGTCAACACTTTGTATCTTCCTGCACCACTATCCACGGACATGTTGATTTTGTGTTCAGAGCCTGGGAATGACTGACATGTTAAGTGAAATGCAGCACGTTGATACAATCGTGAATAATTGCTGTGTCTTATCAGAGCTAAACTCTCCTGAGCAAGCTAGAGTGCTAATAGTTAGCGAGCTGTTTAGCCCTTCACTAAAGGCTTTAGCTACACCTAGCTAGCCCACATTGGCACTCTTAACCACCACTAAAATGAATCGGTTGATAATCGCTGTTTGAATTACTAAGATGTCATGTGATGACATACATATTTTTTGTCTCTAGATGCCATATCTTGGTGTCGTTCACCCATCCTGCAACTGCATATTGATGTACTTTTGAAAGCCTTCAGGCTATCTCCGGTGTATGGGGATGGATTGTGTACAAGATAAATATATATGTCGGGAAAGGACAGTTGGGGCAGACGTTTCGCAGACTTTAAGGGACAAAATAAAGTTGACGGTAATAAATATGGATCGCAGCCAATAATCAATGTTTTTTCTAAATATCGTTGTCTTTCTGCTTCATTTAGATGTGCTGTGTTCGTAGTCATGACTCTGTTCGTTGGCTAACTATGAAAGCTAACTAACTAACCACTAGTATTAGACAATACTACTTTTAAAAAGTCTAAATTTTAAGAACCTATCAATAGAAAACAATACCATTATTATATTTATATTATTATATTATTACTATATATTAATATATATGACTAACTAGCTACTATTGGGTACAAATACAATGGGAATAACGGTAGAGTTGGACACAAAGATTGGCGGCAGGCTTCACGGAAGTGACGTCTTTGGTACCCATGAATTGGGTCTTTTTTTTGGTAACGAGACTGAAAATCGTCATCTGACGTCATGATTATTTTATACCTGCAAGGCTGGTCGGTTGACTGGCTGCAGGAATTATTTGCTACGTTAGCAGTCTGTAGTCAAACACCTTTGCAATGGTCAATTTGCCCCAACAGAGCGATTCAAAGTTAGAACAGTCTCCGTAGCGTTTGAGTTAACGTTACTGCAGCTAAATTAGCCTACTCCATCAGTTATTCACACCGTAGCCGTCTCGCAACCAGGCTAATCACATCGCATGCTAGCTACTACGGCTAACTTTTTATACAAATTTATCTGAAGGATATACCCCTTGAAATGCATCATCTTGTTAAGTTACCGAACACATGTTTTAACGTTTTATATGCTAACATTACGGTCACATTTATGTGCTTGATTATTACTCCCCCCACTTCCCATTGTACCTCAGCAATGGATTACGCCTCGGTGGATAATAAAGTAGCAGTGTAGTATCAGTGGATGTTGAGTGAGTGAGAGTACTATTGCGGGTCGGGGAGGGTTAGAGAACCACAGGCACAAGGTCGTAGCATCTTGTCCAATCTGAGGGGTGTAGTTTAAATAAATGTACGGTATAGGTTTGTATTGATTGATTTTTTTTTTTTTGCGTAGTTTCAGCTGGCATTTCGTACCTGCGTATTTTGATTAAGAATTGCGTGGTTGGTACACAAAATGCGTGCAGGTTGGCAGGTCTGCAATCACTGTAATAACGTGTTCGAGCAGGGCAAAGTGTTTGCGTGTGTGTGTGGGGACCTTCTCTCCTTTCATCATCAGAGTAAGTCCTTGCTCTGCTGATGTCCAATTATTTCTCTAAGGATTGTTTAATATATATGTGAAGCCATTTAACATCATCAACAACATCATAGTTGTGATCACTTTGAACCGAAGACAACCGTTTATTGGTGAGCTGATTTTGAGACATTAAACTTCGCTTCAGGCTAGCAGTCGGTGATTCCTGGTTTCTATGGTTGTCTAGATGCTATGCTAGCTGACTAGCTAGCTAGCTAAGGAAACTTTCAAATGTTTTTTGGCAGAGTTCCATTTGCATGACATGGTAGCTAGTTATATAGCCAGCTGATGTAACAGTCTCCTCAATTTAACTTATAAAATTATAATAGGATAAGGTAGAAACATATTAGTTCATTTTCACTTTATATTAAAACGAGTTCATATTACACACACTAGCAACTACAAACTGTGAAGATGGTTCTCTGGATAGCTAGGATAGTTCATCGCTAGGTTAACTAGATCTTGCATGTTTTACACACCTCGTGGAGTTTCAGGCTCCGTTGCATGCGTTAAATAGGCTAGTTGGTGGGAATATGAGCGCTCATCTATTTGAAATTCTCTGGGATTACATGACACACGTTACTTTATAGTTGTAGAGGACTGTGTGAATGAAAATGTGTTATATAGCCCATGTTGCTTTTACCTGATACATATGTGATTCATATGTGAAAGAGGAAGAGAGGGGAACCAGTTATGCTTTACCTGGCAGAGTTACTGTGTGGTTACTTCCAGGTGAAACCAAATGCATTCAGTATTAACCGCAGGGCTGCAGAAATGTTACTAAATAAATGTATAAACCATGGATAATAGTCGGGAAATGACAAATGGCTGCCAAGCACCTCAAATGTGCCATGCTGTACTTCTCCTTCCTCTCTACCATCACTCTTCCTCTCTTCTCTGTCCCTGTTGTAGTACCATCGATGGTGAACCTTGTTTTCCACCATTATGAATTACGTTTCAAAATATATGTGTTGTACAAGGCGGTCTACTAGGAGACTTAATTCCATTCTGACTGTCTCTTTTCTTTCCCTCTCACTGCAGACTCCACTGGAAGGTGTTGCTGCAGCCTGTCCACTGATCCCTTTAAAAAGTCTCCTACTTCCAGCATCTAACTATCCTATCCAAAGTTCTACCATACATTGCCTAAAATGCATCACCTACACATATGATTACCTACCTACCTATTGTTTTGCTAATATGTACCATCGCAAGCATTAACACAACCTAATGATAGTAACCCTATGACTAAGCCTGCATTAAGACCCTCAATGTGTTGTTAGACAATTATATCTGTATGCTGGCTTTACCCTCTTACTTTCCCATCTCTGTCTCTGAACCCTGCAATTTGTACATATGCATGATGTACATCTGTTTAAAGGTACATATGTATGTATTTTCAAAATATTTGCTTGATTTTATGTTGGAACCATCTCCTTAGATTTCCATTCTATTGCCTCATTTCTCTTTCCCCCTTCACCTCCAGCCCTCCTATTTCTACCCCTATACCGGACCAACCTCAAGCTGATGAGGACTCCTTTCTGATCTGAGTTCACTCAAGGTGTCTTTCATTTCTTCTTTCATTCCCTTGCCACCATTGCCTTGTGATTGCTTTGGGGGATACAGGCCTTGGGCTCTATAAAACGCTGTGTGAAAATTTCTAATATAAATTGAAATCAATAATTTAGTTTAATTATGAGCAGACCTCAGGCAGATGGGTCCCACACTTTAAGCTAGGTTCTACTTAAGGTTTTTCTTTTTTTGCATCTGTGGCCTGGGTGTCAGATCTAGGAGGTATCTCATAGTAATCTTTTTTCCTTCAATGTACATCATATCAGCATATATATATACACCTTCAAACGAGTGAACAAAACTACATACAACAATATGCTCGGAAGGTTTAATGAAAATATAGCTACACTGAAAAAAAAGTTCCTTGAATTTACATGATTTTAATGTGTACATCGGTCCCACATGATCAGAATGTGTCCAACTGACACAATTTTTACACTTTGGTTCTAGTTAATCGTTGCTTGTAAAACCTACACATTGTAATCACATCACATTACATAAAAAAATCATGTTGAATGAAGATATTACCTTCATATTTATGTAATACCAATTTATTGTGTAATGTTAAAGTAATTTTATCATGTCAATGGAAGTAGATTTAAATGATACTTCTAACTTGAATTTTTAATGCTAATAAAAATTAAACTCCTAAAGAATTGTCCCTAGTAGTTGTACATCTTTGTATTGAAATGAGTCAGTCAGTTTCAGTCAATTCTTTTATTGAAAGCTACATGAGTAAAGCTACAATGTGCTTCAAGATACAAATAGCAGAAACTGTAGTAGCACAAACATTTGTCCGTCTTCTCATTGGACTAAAATGGCATGTTCTCTCCAAACTCAATTAGATCAATTATACTCACAGAGACATAATAAACTTCAAAATGTGCAAATCATTAGCTGAATCTAATACATCCTAACCTTTGGAGAACAGATCATGAATCTAAAAAAAGGTCTCAAGATACTGAATCTAATACATACTAACCTTTGGAGAACAGATCATGAATCTAAAAAAATTAACATCACTTTACAAATGAAAAAAAAAGGAGCAGACATCCTACACAGGAAGAGAGGGAGGGAGATATAAGAGTAAGGGGGAGAGATATAGTGAGAGGAAGAGAAGGGGATAGAAAGAGAGGAAAAGGAGGGGATAGAAAGAGAGAGAAGGGGATAAAAAGAGAGAGGAAGAGAAGGGGATAGAAAGAGAGAGGAAGTGAAGGGGAGAGAAAGAGAAGGGGATAAAAATAGATAAGAGTGAGGGGGAGAGAGAGAGAAGGGGATAGAAAGAGAGAGGGGAAGAGAAGAGTGAGAGAAATTCATATTAATGCTAGTCTAGGGGAATATTTCTTGGGGGCATGTGAGTGTGGAGTCTCCCCTAGTGGTCTATGCTGTGAGCCAAACATTGTGGCAAAAATGACACTGAGTTATGTTGGTGGGTGTGAGGTGCTAGAGTGTGCGTGTGTTTGTTAGTGTGTGTGTTGGTGTGACAGAAAACGAGTAAGAGCGATGAACAAGAGAAAGAGACCAAAAGGGTTAGATGTGTTGAAGTCCTTTGCACATCAAAAAGAAAAGCCCTTCATTGAAACACCAACAGCAACTACACAGGGCTACACAAGAAGTATATAAAAATATATATTTAAAAAAAAAAAGATGCCATGACCCGTGGCCATGATTAACATGAGTTATAACAGTAGTTTGTTTTCAAAGATAAAATGAACCCTTTACTGAAACAACCTGTTCTTTAACAGAGCAACTTTGTTGGAGAGTTTGCCTTCATCAAGCTCCATGAAGATTTTTTGCAGTGCCTCAAAGGTGTATCTAAGGTCAGGTGGGTACCTGAGGTTAAGGGCATACATCAGACCCAACATCATCGTGACGGCTAACGGTATGCTATCAAGATCGGTCAATACTTTGAGTCCTTCGAGTACCACCCCAATGTCCTCCGGTTCACTCGATCCGTGTTCTCTCAGCACGTAAATCCCAACGGTTGTGTCGTCAATTAATTTACTGACATCAACTTCATCCATGCCCTGATTAACACAGACAAATGCACATAACAGTAAGAACATTAGACCCCTTAACCAAGCACTATTGAGAAATGAATGAGTGTAGTGTTGAGAAAAGCACCAATTCATGTACATACCACATATTCCTGCACAAGGTTTTCAGGATCTTCCCCCATGTACATACAAAGACCCTTCAGGAGACACTCCCGGCCATCATCTATATCACACTGAAACACACACAAAAAAATCTTAATTAGCATGTTAATCCAACTTTCATTTAAGTCCACTACTGCTGGAAACGATCATGGAAAAAGAAAGGAAAAGTTAGACAAATACAATATGCAAAGAAATATCAATATCAACATGATTCAAATCCCCTGTAAGGTTTGCATGATTAAGACCCTGTATCACTCACATCAGTCATTTTCTCTATGATGGCTTGGAGACTTTTCCCTATTTGCCCCCCTCTCTTTCGGAACAGCTTTATCAGGTTGTCAGAGTGAAGGTCTATCTGAGACAGGAACTTGGATTGAAGTGGGACAGTCGTAATTCTTTTGAATTCCGCGTTGATCTGAAATAAGGTCGTGCCGCTTTGCGCTATACAACATCCGCAAAATCAGGCCGTACCTAACCCAGTATGCCACCCAGCTGCTGGTGCAAACCTTGGTGAGCTCCCGCCTTGACTACTGCAACGCCCTCCTAACGGGCCTGCCGGCTTGCGTGGTGAAACCACTACAGATGACCGAAACGACCAACCGAAAAGGGCACACGTCACCCCGCTACTCATCGAGCTCCACTGGCTGCCAGTAGCTGCTCGCATTAAGTTCAAGTCACTAATGCTTGCCTACAGAGTGCTTACTGGTTCTGCTCCCACCTACCTAAATGCTCTTGTAAGGGCAAATGTTACACCCAGGACGCTGCGCTCGTCTAGTGAGCGTCGTTTGGCACTGCCGTCTGTGCAAGCACGGCAATCCAGACTATTTTCATTTGTAGTTCCACGTTGGTGGAACGAACTGCCTAGTACTACCAGAGCAGGGGCGTCCCTCTCTACCTTCAAGAAGCTTTTGAAGACCCAACTCTTCAGAGAGCACCTCCCCTCCTAACTGGCACCTGACTAGCGCTTAACTTGCACTTCAGCAGTTACATTCCTGCACTTTTTTTTCCTTTTTTCTAGGTCGTTGTTTTTCTAATTCTCATGTAAAGTAGTATTTATTGTTACACCATGCTTTTTATTGCTCTTAGCTTGACTGTTCTCTCCCTTGTACGTCGCTTTGGACAAAAGCGTCTGCTAAATGACTAAATGTAAATGTAAGATAATTAGCAGGAAGGAAACCAGATTTGAAAGCTATACTTCATCATCATCACTAGCATACCATCACACATACCACAGATCAAAACTACACATACTGCACCAAACATCTGGCATAATAGCCATTTATCAGTGTACACAAGATTAATTTTATCAACGATAAATTCATAAATAAATAATCACACTTACTTCTGTGACTTCAAACAGTGCAGGCCACCTTGCCATAAAGTCTGCCACCATTGGTATGTCGCGCACAACTTCCTGTCTTCGAAGAGCAAATGTCTTTTCCATCTGGACTCTCACAGCTTCTCTGTTGTTCTTCCTCTTACTGTCCAGCAGTAGAGCTTTCCGTGTGGCATCCAGACTCTCCTCAGTTTCAGTTGCTGGATATGCTGGACAAAAATTTACTTCAGCCCTTTTGGCTTTCTTCACACCGAAGGCTGGACTTTGCTTTCCTTCGGGTTTGTTTTTTAAGGCATTTACAGTCACTTCTGGGCAGCCAATCTTTTTTAATTGTGAACGGTAATTGGATACTTTATATTTAATACTGGTCTTCCACCCACCATACCCGGTGTCCGATCCTCTCTCAGCCAAGCACGGATGCCTCTTTATAAGAGACTGGGCTACCTGATCTGCCTGCTTACCAGTGATGTATATTTTATATTTCACAATTTCCTGCAGAAGACCATCAAGTACATCGGACTTCAATTTTGGATCAGGACTGAATAGAGTGCCATCTTTGAGGTAAGCTACAGCTGCCTGTGTGAGTTTGAGCTCTGCGTCATAAGAAAACCTCGGTACTTGAAAAACTGCAGGCCAAGATGATCGCGAGCTTATTGACTCGCTTGAAGACAACACATCTGAAGATAACACATCTGTATCCACAGACAGGGACGAAGTCACACTTCCGGAAGGACTGACTCCTGTAACCATCCAAGCACTCTCATCTCGCTGCATGAGGGGCCCGGACGAATCAATTACCTTAAGTGTGCCTTTATCCTCCACCTCTGAATCTTTAAACTGAAGACTGAAATGTCCCTGAAGTCTACACTGTCTCTTCACTTCTGTTTTTAGATCTTCGATGCATGCAGGAGGTCCTGTTAGGGTTAGTCTCTGAGAACTGCCATCAGGCAAGATTATCTTCATTATGAATGTAGTCTCCATCTTCAAAGGTGTTTAGTCTGTGTACACAAACAAAATAATATTCAGTTATTAGACATGTATATAAACTCTTTAGGGGGCCTGTAAAACACATGAGATTAGAACCATTATTAATAAACACAAAGTTTCCTAGCGCACCTTTTATTATAATATGCCTTTTCAGAGTCACCATGCGAGCTGATCCAATCCTGTAGTCAACTAGTGGATAACTGTCAAGGAGCTCACCAAGTGCAACGAGACTAAATGTCCTTGTGGGTGTCGGGCTGAAATGGAAAGCTCTATAATGTTCAGAATACCAACCACAGAGCTCTTTGACAATGTAGAATACACACTTGTGTATAATGACGATTTGGTCAATTTCGCTAAACTCAGGCAATCCACCTACTTCTCTGTGGGCCAGTATCATTCCCTTCCTATAAGTTATGCCCTTGGTTGTCACACACTGCGAAAGATGGACTTCAGATATTTCAGGACATTTTTGTCTAATGATCTGTGCCATCTCCTCTTTGAGTAAGTCTACTGGTAGAGTGGACACACTTGAGACCTCTAGGTCAGGCTTGCTCAGACATGGGGCGCTCAGGTGGTAAGCAATCATCATTTGATGCTTTGAGGCTAACGAGAGGGGCACATTCTTAAAACAACTTGTGTACCTGACAACCTGCTTAAAAAAGCTGTGCTTAGCCTCAAAGCGCATCGTCCACTGCCCGACAACTGGACCAAACAGCCTGATCATCTGGGGGTAGTGCTCCAAAAAGTGGTGTTTTGGCAGCAACCTGACATCGGGGAACAACTCTTGATACCTCTGTCTGTGCTCTATGATTTTGCTTTCTAAAAAAGCCAATGAGTCATCAGTATGTACAATGGCCACAACAAGCTCTGTGATGTCCTTCAGGTCCATGAGAATAAGCCAGGCAGGTTCATCCTCAGGCACAAGTGGTGCAATCAAGAAAGGCAAGAATCGGAGCAAGCTCCAGTTTTCATGCGCATTTCCTCCCACAGTTTTGGTTTTGGAGAAACTTTGAGAGACTACATGAGGTTTGTTTGTCCTGTCAGCCCATTTATAGGGAAACGTAGAAATTGTATTGTTTAAGTCAGCTAATGTGAAAAACTTTTTAGATATAAGAACTGCTAAGCAACGAGCAAGCTCAACAGAGATTATACCCTCCAAAACATCATGGGCCAGGTCAGGTGGATAGCCAAAGATGACATGAAAATGAGACAGATATTTAGTAAAGACGCATAACCGCTTCATACCAAAACAAGCTGTACCTGTATCTTCAACCTGTTTGACATGGGCCTGATGAAGCTCCTTGGTTCTCAACTCGAAAGCGCCAGATGCAACAGAATGTAGCTGAATATCACTGCTCTTTCCTGTGCAAAACCTTGTGGAACAAAATAGTGTTCCACAGAAAAACTCTCCATAAATCCAGCAATGCTGTGCGCTCCCAAGTTGTCAGCTACTACACTAAATATGGTGCCTTTAACTGACTCACCTAGCAGTGGGACATAAACACCCAGCTCCTCCAGAGTTTTCAGGTCTTGAAGAAGAGGTTCTAAGATCCTGTCATAACCATAGATTTTAACATGATCAGTTTTACACAAAACTGCTAAGTAGATGGATGATAATGATGAATGAGACCCTGGACGCAAGTTACCCAATACCCAATAAACAGCACAAAGTTTTATGCTTCTTTCTTGAGGTGCCAAGGGGGTTACAGACCTCAAAGTCATCTACATAACACTGCAGGATTATCCTTGGCTTTCCCCTAGAAAAAAAAGGATTGTCCTTGAAGAGGGAACCATCTTTTGAGCACTTGTAGGAAACTCCAGACTGTGCGTCATCTTGTCTTTGATGACCCTCAACTATCTGATCAATGACGTCCTGTCTACTCAACAGCTGCTGCAAGGACTTAAGTATGGAAACATATTGATAACTATGTTTTCTTTTAGCATCCAGGACGTATTCAACTGGTTGTACGAAACTAAAATTCTCCTTGTAATAAAGCTTCCGCAGATATGCAGTGCTTAAAGGGCCACCTTTCTGTATGGACCTCTGCACAGGACTACCAGAACAAATTGAATCAACTGTCTCTCTAATAACAAGATCATCGACAGAAAGGTTTCTCTGATGAAAGATGTCCCTAACCATTTCACAAGAAAGGGGGACAGGAGCAGAAGAAATCAAATGATGGAGTTCCCCTAAAAACACATCAACAGCTGTGCTTGGCACATGAACCAAATGCTCTAACTTTAACAGAGCAGCAGCAAATCTTTGCTCTATGATTGTCTGCAAGTCCTTACTGTCAGACCAACTACTTGAAGGAGTGGCAGTATCCAACTGTTCTACATTCTCCTCGCTATTTGCTTCCAATTCATCAACAGATGCTGATTCCGTAGTTATTACTACTCCAGGTTTAAAATCAACCAATGAGTGATGGCAGTGTTTTCGGTTCTTGTGTGATTTAAACGTGCAATAAACGTTTGTTTTAAAGTCACAGTCAAGAAACATACAACTGACTGTCTCATTTCTTTTGAGGTGAGTATTTACATGAGCAAAATAATCCCTCTCTGAGGCCAAATCATTACAAGTACAGAGATGGCAACTGAATATAGCATGCTCTTTGCTAGTGACCCCTGTGGAGTGAATCTTACTTTGGTGGACAATAAGGGCATTCCATGTTCTAAATGTGCAAGGACAGTGTGGGTATGTACAGGGAAAGGGAGCACTATGTCCAAAATGCAGATGCTTAAGCTTGTAGTGATTTAAGAGTGTGGACCTACTTGATACCGTTTCTTTGCATCCCTTACAGCTCCACATTTCCACCACCTAACCCTGCAACAGATAATTTTTTTTTTTAAAAAGGCACATCATTAAAACTTCAATCTTAAACTCAATAACAAGTGATAGGCGTACAATGTACTACCAAAATTCAAAGCATGAAGAAAATCTTATATGACTTCCACATGAATTGATACATTTTTAACACTAACACAAATTTTGAAATCCTTATTTTGATTTGAATTTGATTTAGAAGCAATACAACTGATGACAGTACTTACAATTGAATGTGCGTGCAATAACATGGACCTATGGGAGAAAAAATAAATCACATCAACTATTCATAAGCATACAATTAATTAAAATGTCACAAAAAACAAATGCACAAATCAAAACATGCCTAAATATCGTTTGTATGGCAAAACGTACGCTATAATCAATGTATGTATGCACAAACAAGTGATTTTGGGTGTGAGGGTCATTTCGAAAACAAATAATATTTGATAATGTAAGAATGTATGCCCCTAAAATGCTTATGTTGACTGCGCAAACATGCACAAATGATTTCGACTATTTTGGTTTATAGGGTGCTGAGTGAACTCAAATTCAACTAATACAATTAAAATTTCATTAAGAAATCTTGTGCACATTTTTTATTATTTTCCGGCACAAACAAATCAAAATACTTCTATTTTCATTGTGTGGGGTGCAAACTTCCTAGAACTAAACTGTATGGATGCTGCTTTGGATTGGATATACTTCACAATTGGCTTTCTGTCCACGTGGCTATGCTAGCAGTAAAATGGTTTCCTTGCTTTTGCGCCATAGGCAGCCATTTGCTGGCAACACACGTGGCACACACAGGCTAACAGGCTTTCATTAACATAGCGGGTTACAACTTTTTAAGCTTCTTACCTACCCTAACATTCACATTCTCCACGGAATTCCAAAGTACCAGCAAACGGTGAAAAACAACCGTTAGTTCACCTTTACATAGACTAAATGTAATACTGCCAATGTCCCATTATGCTAAAGTTAAAGTAGCATGCAAGACAATTTCCTAATCACACTTAACGTTAACATTTGAGATAGCAAACTAAGCATTTCGTTAGCTGCCAAGTTAACTTTTTTGAGGGAAATAAAACTCGTAGGCAAACATTATCCAACTAATGGACAATATTTAGCTGTATGCTTTATTTATTAATTTTCTAACCAACCAGCGGTTGAGGCACCTTTCTAGCTAGTGTTGGTTTATTGGTAGGTTCGACTAACTTGGTAAAATAAAAAGCCGGGAAAAAAAGACATCAAGGCTTAACATTGCAACGGTTGTATACTGTAAGAAAACTGCTAGGAGATATGCTGTACAATATAACATGATTATAAGGTTGATAAACTTACCTTTCAGAAGGCTAACTCGATCCTTAATCTTCTCTCAGTCTCTTCTCTCAGTTCTCACAGTCACCACCAGTCATATAGCTACCCAGACTTTTACCTGAGAGCACACTTCAAACACTTCTTCTTCTACTACTGCGTGTTGTTTTAATGACGCATTACAGCCACCTGCTGCTCTGGAGTACGTCCGAACGTGACATTTTCACTTTCAATCAACGTGAGAAAAATTACTATATCCAGCATTTAAAATGAATTCTTCAAATCTACTAAATTAAAACATGTTTGCAAACGGAATATAAAACAATCGTGTTACATATACCAGATTAATTAGTGTCAAATCAAAGACCCCCTATTTCCATTTTTTTCAGTGTAGAGATGGATAGATTAAAGCAGCACAACGGAGGAATTGCTAATCGCTAACGAGATGCTAGCGGCTAAACCTAGCGAAACCTGTTGAAAGTTGCTTACTTTAACACTATGACAAACTAGTGAGTCAACAACTTTTCTAACACAGTCAATCATCACGCAAGTGAAACACAAGACGGCAAATAAGTTACTTACTAGTCCGGCAGACAGTTAGCCTGATGTTGTCATACTCATAATTTCTAGTCAGAATATGAGTCTGATGCTACGTTTCCATTAAGACGTTATTCGTCCCGCTCTCATTGGGAATGAATGGAGACGATATCCCGTCTGTCGAGCAACGGAACGTCTCCGCCTCCCTTCCAAAGTTGACGAATCTTTAACTCTATGCAAATGCAGACCAGGCTGTAACCAATCAGTTTGACGTGTGTGAGAATTGGCATGTGAAGTTGTGCAGATGGGCGGGAGTAATCAAAAAAATCAAAGCAAGATGGCGGAGTCTCGGGATTCTGTTACTGGGAAATATTTTATGTGAATAAAGGTGAATGCAGGTGTTTACACGACTTTTATATGTCTACATCGACTCGGTTTGTTGTTTATATACTACACGAACACTGTCAGGTCAAACAGAATATTGTAGGTCTTATCTGAAGCTCGCGAACATTATTGTTAGCTTGCTGCTAACACTTTAATTGAATATCAATGTAGAAGCTAGCTGGTTTGTAACCTGTAGCCTCATCGGTGCGTTTTGCCTCTGGTATGTGTGATATCGTGATTTAACTGGCTGATATAAATGAATCAGGGAACACAAATGTATAAAGGAATACATTTAATGGATAAGTAAATGAATCAGAGCACGAGTGAGCCGCAACATCTATCATATTTTCATTACTTCACAAGCTAATCTGCTATATTAGCGCTGCACTGCAACCGAACTTGCTACTTAACAGAGAAACTTGATTTTTCTGACAATGCCCCCTAGACGGAATACCGGCTGCCGATAATTCGCCTGAATGGAAACGTAGAGTGATACTGCTCCATTGGGCTGTGATTATGGGGCGTGTTTCAACCGAACCAGGAGAAAAAATGCCTCTTCGCTCAATTGGTTACCTACAACCAATCAGAGCAACGTAGTATGTGACCAGGGCCAGCTGATAAATTAAACTTTTACCGGATCCCGTAGGAAGGAAGGCAAAAACATCTTTTCGATTGACAAATGCCTTGATCGCGTTTTTCTGTTCCTTTTTCAAAATGAATGCACTGTCAATGTCTAAATGGACTCGAATCAATACATTTCAGCTCTCCAGCGGCAGCCATGTTTGTTGAAAACTAATTCAAACCGTGTGTTGGTGACGTGGTTGATTACGTTACGGTTGATCATCTGTCCATCATCGTATAAAGCCCGCCCTGACAATTTGATTGGTAAGCACAGCTTCAGGTCGGGCATAATTTCTCCCCAACGGAGCAATGCCAGACCGAACTTCCAGACCTCAAATGTTGTGGGCGGGGCTAAGTTCGGATGGTGTCCAGGCTAGCAGACAGTAGTACTCGGGCGGCTTCCAGAAACGTACATAACACAGTAATATGCCTACGGACCCTGGTATGGCAATGGCACAGAGGCCATTCTCCATAATAAACGTCATTGTAGTGCCGCAATTTTTTTAAGATGTTATTTTAAGGTAAAATTGCTAATCCTAACCCTAACCTACAATTGCCACATACTGTTACTTTAAATACATGTAATATCAGTCTCAGTAACACTTCACTTGTACTCTCCATCATAAGACTAGGATGACCATGTCATACATGTGTTGTGCTAGATGCCATATCCTGTTATAGGTTTTTGTTTAAGTTTTAGAAAATGATGTCCTTTGATGAAAGTGTCAAGTTACAAGTAATTGTAAATGTCATTTCATACTGTCTGAGTTTATGACTTCTTAACATGTGATATAGATTTTTATGGCATCTTCTCTGGAGGAGATTACCTTCGATATTAACACATGAAGCGCTAACGTTAGCCGCACTGCTGGGGCTTGGTTGAGATTCATTAACGTTATCGTCGCTCTGTAGCGCATCAAAAACGTGACCTTCCTGCAAAGTTATTGCATGCTGTGTGGACAAATGTTTCCTCTGCCTAGACGCCATGTTGGCTGAGGTCTAAACAAAACAAAAACTATTCCCATCCCTATCTGTGCATATGCTTGAGATGTGTGCATATGATGTATGGATGTGTGTATCTTACTTGTGTTTTCAGCAGCTAGGTCACTGTTTTCATCAGCGTTCCCCAAGTTGTCTCAAGCTGCAGAGCCTCTCTTTGATTTCTAACGTCAATACTTACAACTTCACGAGTGTGGAAAAAGTACTGAGCATCAATACCACATAAATCTAAATTGGAAATGCCATGCTGAGCAGCACTCAACCTTGAAGATGAACATGAACTTTGGGGTGCTGAAGGGAAAACATTGTGATGGTTCGGCCATTTCCTCCTGTTGCTCAGGAGAAGCCTTTGTCACTGTCTCACTCATCTCTTGCTCACCGAGAGCTGTACCAGAGCCTGGAAAAAAAAGAATTTCACAGTAATTTACTTCAACTAAATGATGGGATTTATGCTGACTAAACCATTGTTCAGACTTACTAGTGTTGACGACAGTGCTGATGGAGTGTAGGGCTGCCATTAACGACTATTTTTCTATCGATTAATCTGTCGACTATTTTACAGATTAGTCTTTGCGCTTCCCGTTAAACAAAACAGACAACACACGTTAATGTGGTCAACAGGGCAAATATTGTAGCCTATGCAGCATAAAACAAAAAGGCAGGCGTTTGCAAAACAAAAGCAATTTTCAGTCATGAGAAGTGATGTTCTCGGCCAGTCTGGAGTCAGTTAACAACTATGATAGCCTATTTTGCCGCTCTGCGAAACTAGGACGATTTGCACCGGGGCTGTGTGTTTTACAAGTTCAGAGAGTTCTGAGAGTTAGGCTATTGTGGGGTTCAAACTTTGCCGCTCGGCGAAACTACAAAAGATTTGCACCGGGGCAACGGAGTGCTGGCTCACGGCGGAGGCCACAGCGATACGTAATTAAACCAAGAGCCTACTGTCTTTTCTCTCCACACGCAGCTGGTTAGCAGGATGATACGGCTATCTGGTACTGGCGTTTCCTCTGCACTGGACCCTCGTGTCTTCCACTTCTCTCTCTACTTGCGGAAGTGGCAGGTATCTTTTAAAAGAACCCGCGGCTGGTTACTTGGCTGCCCGCTCGTTTCAACGGTCCGATGGATTTGTGCACTCTCGGTGCGTCTCCCTTACAGGAGCGTCACAGTATGTATATGGATAATCCCGCTCCCGATGTCACCTGTTCTTGTTTCCTGACCAGCATAAAGTTTGTGCTGAGTTGGAACCTGTTTTTTGGAACCAGAGCCAACATTTTATCAAACACTTATTCAATGGAAATTCTAAGGTAGCAGGCAGACGATTTTATGGCTTTAATAATGCGTGTATTTAGCAGCTACAATGTCAAAATATATTAAAAAGGCTCTCCCTATTTATGGTAATTTAATAAACATGAATAGACAACACTTGCAGTGGTTTTGCCTTTTCTGGTGGTGCTGTGGTATGCCATCAAAACTTTGCAGTGTACAAACCACCTTGAAGTACTCCCATACTTTCGAAGCCTTGGGTCTTTGGGAACGTTTCCACTAAACCACTTTCACAACCAAGTTGGACTTGCTGCAGCCGCCATGATTTTTTTTTACTGGAGCCAAAAACGACTGACGTCATGCACGCAGCAATTACGTAGGGATATTGAAGACGAATATTTGTTTTTGAAGCGTTTTAGAAATCGAAAAGATAAATATTAAATGTATTAATTTTATATATATATAAAAAAAGAGATGCGTCGGTTTAAAATATTGACGTCGACGCCCAATGACGTCGATTAATCGCGGCAACACTAATGCAGTGTAGTTGCTTTTTAAGATCCTGAGAGTTAAACATGAAAAAAATGGAACAGAAAACAGCACATACACAAAAACTGTCCATATAAATACTTTACAGATACATAATACAGTTCAAATACTTAATGTTATCAATATTTATGTAGCTATAACATGATATAATCATAATTTGAGTAGGACGGTCCTTGTATCTTACCTTTTAAACTAGAGCTGTGAAAAATAACGTGTTATGATTCAATTAAAACATTTTTTTATGCATTTAACGCATGCGCAGAATGAGCTTCCACTATACCCACAATTGACCGTTCCCAAAAGCCTGCCCCCTTAGTTACTGTTGCTACATCGACAAAACTTCACGAACTGTCATTTCCACCCAATCTGCACTAGTTCCCGCTCTAATGCAGTCAGACGTTAGCTGCTATCCAAACAAACAAACAACATGGATAATTCCGATGAACCTGAGGACCTTCTGCATGGGAAAATGGAACCTTCAATAAAACCAAAGTGATATGTACACTCTGCGGGAAGACGTTATCGTTTCACCGTAGCACTACCAGCCTAAAGTACGATCTCAACGCGAAGCATGCTTTGGTCGGTGAGGGGAGTTCAAGTGCAATGCGCCAAACCACCCTCACTGAACAACGTAGGCCCCTCACTAAGTCTGCCTGTGACAAGTTGACTAGCACAGTTGCCAAATGGATTGCAAAAAGCTGTAGACCGATTAATATTGTTGAGGACGAGGGGTTCACTGAAGTTTTGCGAGTGGCAACGGGGGACTCGAGCATCAAAGCACCGCAAAGACGCACAATAATGACAAAAATCCACAAGCTGTATGAAGCTGAAAAGAAAAAAAAGGAAAATGACTTGGCTACTACGAAACATGTGGCGCTGACAGGGGATCACTGGACCTATGTGAGTAATGATTACTACCTGGGTGTAACTGCACATCTAATCACCGACGAATGGAAGTTAAAGTCGTTTACACTAACGTGCATGAAAACCGAAGAGCGCCACTTTGCAGAGGCATGTGCAGAACAGTTCCAAACTGTTGCAAGCAACTGGGCAATTGAACACAAAACGACCACTATAGGGACAGACAGTGCACGCAATATGATAGCCGCGGCTAGACTACTGTCATATGAACACATGCCGTTCATCGCTCACATCTTGCAGAGAAGCATCACCGTGAGCCTCGCTGACAGCGGATTTGTGAATGCGTTGTCCAAGTGTCGCAAAATTGTCGGCCACTTCAAACACGGCGGAGCTAAACGCAGGACCAGCAGAACCACTAACTAGTGATGCTGACACAACAGGAATGGGACAAACTGCAGAGACTGGAGTCTCTTCTAGAGCCCTGCAAGTAAGCAATCCATGATACTATTAGGCTAACATTAAGTTGAACTGATTCAATTCAAATTATATTTGTGTACCTGTTTTAATAACTTCATTCTCTCACCTCCTCCATCTTCCTCTGTGTCTCTCCCTGTGTGTGTGTGTTTCCACTGAAGGTATGTAACTGAAATTCAGGGTGGGGAGGCCTATGTCTCCTGCTCTGTGGTACTGCATGCACTCTGCCACCTGCGTCATGTAATGGAAGTCACCGAAGATGACCCTGCATATGTGGTGAAATTTAAGACGGCATTCAAGACAGACCTAGCCTCCCGTCAAGAAAATACCAACAATGAATGGCTCAAGATGGCAACAGCACTGGATCCACGTTTTAAAGACCTGAAGAGCCTACCCAGGAGTGAAAGACCAGAGGTGTGGACCACACTTGAAAGATTGCTGCAGGAACAGTCACCAAGGGCCAGGAGGGCTCCACAAGCTGCTGAAGATGGGCCACCCAAGAAGAAAATGAGCCTTCTGGTAATGGGCTCAGATTCTGAATCAGATGAAGAGGTGCAGCAGCCTCACAGAGCCCTTCACAGGTACAGAGCAGAGCCCAGCTGGTATTGAGGACTGCCCCTTGGAGTGGTGGTCATCTCATTCAGGAGTGCATGAGCAGTTGGCCTCACTAGCTCGCAAATATCTAGCCACTCTTTCATCCACGGTTCTGTGTGAAAGACTGTTCTCAGTCGCAGGACACATTGTGCAAAAGAAGCGGTCAGCTTTACTGTCAGAGAATGTGAACAAGTTAGTTTGCCTCACCAGCTGGCTTAAGGAAGACTAGCTAAGAGTGCATTTAGAGGCATTAGATTGTGTCATGGTGTGGTTAATGGTTGTTTGACAAAAAAGAGAAACATTTTCAACCATCCTATAAAAACAATGGCTAAGAAGCCCAAATAATTTCTGTTTGATTTTCAAAAGAAAAGAAAAATGTTTTATTCAACCATACAATGGCTAAGAAGCCCGAATTCTGTTTAGGATGAAGATATATTAATGTTCCATATGGAATAGCAAAGAGAACTGCTGAGTTGCAGCACCATTGTTTTAGTTTTTTATGAATAAAAAAAGAATCTGTCTTTTGTTATAAATCTTTTTGTTCTCACACAAATATACCGAGACAATCGGTAATATGTGATTAATCATGATTAATCCACAGAAACCTGTGATTAATTTGATTAAAATGTTTAATCATTTCACAGCCCTACTTTAAACCAAACCCAACCTTCGGCATCTTCATTTTTAATGGGAACTTCCTGGTCTTCACCCTTTTCTTATTCTGATCTTCAACACAAGTTTGAGACCCAGGAAGGTCTGCAGGCGGTGTAGTCCCAGTAGAGCCGATAGTTTTTGCTAAGTGAATGGTCATTAACTGGACCACTGACACGTCGAAGGAGGGCCCCTGAGACTCAAGTGACCTGGAGCATCTCTGAAAAGGCAAATTCTCTGATAAGTTCCCTGTAGATGTTTCTATAAATTTGCTGAACTTTCAGATCCTGGGGATAGCTGTCCCACTTTTCAATGCCAGAGACCCCAGCAAGCTCAGACAGGACTTTCTCAATTAATTCTCGACAAATCCAGCATAACATCCCAGAGTCCACCCTGCTTTTTGCCTGTCTTCTGTCCTTTATTTCCTCCGAGAGGTGAATGACGAGCATTGACACCTGTCGGCGGGGATAACGTATTTCCTAAAGGATCCGTATTGAAACCGGATATCGTCACTTTACTCCGGTCTCTGGTTGGATACAACTTGTCACATGTCCTGAACAGAAATGGACAAGGACCTTTGATTTATTCTTTAGGAACCATGCCGATGCCTGACTTTTAATGTTGTGTGACGTTGTTGAAGTTCAAGTTCAACATTAATAGCGATTGGATTACCCTTGTGTCGTGTAATCGCTAGCGGTAAATACACGGTAATAACTTGAATGACTGATTAAGGATATATGTTACACATCACAAACACACACAATCGATGTTTTTTGTGTGATAATTAGGTCATTGGTTAGCTTAAATTACAGTATCTTACGCGAGCTAATTTAGCTAGCTAGCTAATACAGTGTTTTGAGCAGCTCACGGTGTGTTGGTTAGCTGAAGCTAGCACTCACAGACACACACACACACAATCGATGGTTTTTGGGGGAAATTGGGGTATTGGTTATCTTAAATTACAGTATTTTACGCGAGCTAATTTACCTAGTTCTGTACTATACGGTGTTTGGTAAGCCCGCTGTCAAATGGTTGTGGGCAGTGCATGACGTTACCTGAGGGAAATAAACTTTACACGCCCAAACTGTATGGATGACATTTAATACGGTTCATCCTCGCAAATGCTGTGAAACAGAGGTTGATATCTCCCCATGCTATTTAATTTGTTTTTCCGCGAGGTTGCATCGATGTTTTTATGTCTTGTGTCACTTACGGTAGCTAACTACCTTGCTATATACTATACGGTGTTTGGTTAGCTAAAGCTAGCACTGTCACAGGCACAAACGCACGCACACACACACAGCCCGCAAATGCAGGCTGTTTATAAGTCATTGGGATGGCCCTTAAAAGGACCGTTGTGTTGCTCAGGGGGCTACTGTGATAGGACTAATTTGACATGTTCAATTATGTTAGCCATGAACACTGCGTTACCCGAGGTGTTCAAATGAACCCCGTCCTTACGGTAAACAGCCATGAAGTGGCGAATATTTGAGTGAGTCAAGAAACTCATGCCCGATTGCCGTAAGAAGGAACCCACCAACTTATTTACATTACGCCTGGACTTGTCGAGCAGACCTGGGGCGTCACAGGTTCCTCTCATCCACACTCTGCGTTCACAGATGTAGGAGAAAACGATCTGGGTAACTTGACATGATCAACGCTAAATCGTCTATCATCCTGCGTATTAGACTAGTGCCCTTGGTGTACCCGAGATCATTCCCTCCCACGTGGATAACAAGAACATGCAGCGCACTCCTTCTCCGTCTCTCTGTCTCCAGCAAAGGTACCAGCTCGTCCCACCTCATACCTCTCCGACCAAGCCAATGCACTTTACCGGGAAGAGAGAGGTCCGGAACCTTTACAGCCTGGCTATGTCTCTCAAGCCAGTGCAACCAAGTCACCTACTAGCCAAATTGTGGGTAGATCAGTCATGATGTATGCGTTAATGAATAGAAAAGGTTTGTGACCTATTATAATTACTGCACTAGGTTTTCATGGGCTCAGCTACTGTGCTATATGAACATTGTTTGTTATAACTGGGGCATTGTGGTTCTCTCAATTTTCCCCTTTAAAAGCAGGCAAGCAACCTGTAAATCAATGTGAAATGTATTTATTGATATCTCTACTGATGGCTGTAATGTGTAAGTACTCAGATGTCAGTACATAACTTCAATTTCAGAGCAGTTATGTGTAGAGATTGTGGCAAGAATTAAATAGATTTGTTTCAAAGACATCAATTGGAAACTGTTTGGTAATCATTTCGATCACAAAGGTTTTCTACTCCTCTGACAACGTCTACTTGCTTCAGTGGTCTGCTTCTTGTTAAACAAACAAACACCATGTTTCATTTTCGGGAACTCATTTCAATAACATGATGCATACGAGGAGGTGTTCAGGGCTATTTGCAGTGGTGTGCTACATTGTTTTGTATAGAATAGAATAGAAGAATAGACTTTATTTGTCATTGTACATTAGATTGTGCTGGGTGGAGGGTATGAGGGTTGTGTGATTATTTAGTTCTGTGATGGCCCTGGGGATGAAACTGTTCTGCAGTTGTATATTACACATAGTGTTACGGACAGATAGTGCAATCACTTCGTGACATGAGCAACAGACGTTTAACCCGATGTGAAATAAACAAACAAGCAAAGACGGCAATTTGTTTATTTACGCTAGCTTGTAACTATTAATAGCTTATTTGACACGGTGTGATTAGCACGCTAGCTTGTAACTATTAATGGCTTATTTGACACGGTGTGATTAGCACGCTAGCTGTGTGTTTTGGTCATATAGCTTCGTAAAAGTTCAGTTAACAAGTCACTTGTGTGTTTAGTTGTATGACTTCGTAAAAGGTCGATTAACAAGTCAATTGAGTATTAAGCCGTATAACTTCACAAAAATAATAATAATAATAAAAAAAGGATTGTTTAAAAGTCAGGTGATCAACACAACTTCTCAACGTAAACGTAAACAGTCCTAATCAAACGGAGTAAAGTGACGACTTCCGGTTTCAATACGGATCCTTTAGGAAATACGTTATCCCCGCCAACAACACCAAACAAGCATAACTATATTCAGTGGACTGGAAGCAGTGGGAAAGGTGATTGGAAGATGGAAAGGGAACTGACTTTGTCTGTCTCCAAACCTCCAGACAGTGTGACTTTCGAGTCACTGATGTCCTTCTCAAAACTTCTGGTGGCTGGAATGAGATTTTTATTTTCTTCATCTGGTTCTTCCACAGCGGTGATAGTTTCATTCCCACCAGCAGCATGCTGGTGAGACATCCATGTCTATAAATGTATGGGTCACAATGGGGAAATTCTCTCAGTGTGTACTCCAGATGGACTAGGACTCTCAGATGGCGTGGTTTGACAGTCAAAGCCTGACGGTTTTAAGTAGTCTGAAGAAGTTTCAGAGCCTGCCTGACAGTCCATCATTTTTACTTCATCCAGCATAGTCCCAAGGATATTGTGAGCCAGGTGTAGTTCCTCTGATTTTTCTGCACCTTCAGGGTCTGGAAGACTATTTTTGATGGACACAATGGCCTGGCTAATGACCATTCTGGCAGAGGCCTTTGTAGTTTTGACATTTTTGTCTGAGGTCTCTTGTCTATGGAAAGATTCACTCACTTTCTTTTGAATGTTGTTGAATATTTTCAGGGCAGTGGAACACACTCTTTCCTCAGCAGCATCTGTGCATGGTTCTATGGAAGCCCTACTGATATTTTCGTAGAGATCACATTCCAAGGTGTTGGGACATTCTGTGGTCTGTAAAAGATCCATCATTGCTTCTGTCACGTTGTCAACCAGTTCACATCCTGTAGCCTGGATAAAGACCATTCTGTCAGGGTTGGAGTCTGATTTCTCTAATTCTTCCATGAGAACACCACTCACTGCTTCAGTGGCCCGTGCGTGACATTCTTTTTGGAGGAGTTTTTCTAAATTCTTAACAGGTTGGGCTTTTGGCAAATCAGTATGATCTTCAGGGAGGACACCAATATTTCCTTGCAGTTGCCTTTGTGCTGTCCCATTTTGGGAGGCTAACTTGTTGACTTGCTCAATTACAGCAGAGTGTTGCCCCCACTTCCTTTAGGTCATTGGCATCAAGGCAGTTTTTTATACGGTTTGCTATAGATGTTATTGCACCAGTGACTGATTCAAAGCCAGAATGGTCTTCCTTAGGCAGAGTCACTTGGCCCTGAGAAGAGTTATGACTTCCACTTAAAGCAGCACAACGGAGTTTTTGGCTTGGAGCTCCCCCTAGCGGCAAAACCTGTTGAAATGTGCTTTCCTCGTTTCTGACAAACTAGCGAGTCAACAACTTTGCTAACACAGTTAAACATCAAGCAAGTGCAAGACAAGACAAAGCAGGACAGCACATAAACTACTTACTAATCCAGCAGAAAGATGGCTAGCTCTGAATCGAACTTGTATCCAAATGTGTCTTTCAGCTCTCGCCAACGAGATGACAATGACTGTCACTACCTGATCCTAGTCGCTACCCGATCCTAGTCGTGCATGCTCAGACACAAAAAAGACCGGGTGGTTCCAGAAATCCTACAGAGCGCAGTAATGTCCCTACAGACCCCCGATGGCAATGGCGGAGAGGCCATTCTTTCAGGAAATTTTTTCAGGCTGTTATTTTAAGGTAGAATTGATACATAGTGTTACTTTAAAGCACTGAGCTTAGAAGAAACAGCATGGATTATGTTTTCCACTGCCTGAGCATTTGACCCTGTTGGGATCAATTCAATGGGTCCTCCAGTTTTCCTGAAATGTTGCATAATCATGGACCCAATTACATTATTGAGATGGAGAAGCACCTCTCTTACCGTTGCACTGTGGGCGGGATGAATTTGCTTCATAATGGACTCCTCAGTTATTCCAAATAACAAATAAAGAGGTCTCCCTTGAAACGAGATCTGGGACCTTCAATAGAACATTTAAAACGACATCATCGTCGAAGCAACTGCATGCCCACGCAGTAACGCAGACGTAGAACCATAACGGCACCTTCATTATGGAAATGGCTAATGACCTAACAATAATATAAATTGTTAATTGTACAATAATATCACAATATTAATCAACGCTGGTGCATGCGCTCGTCATCTCATACATACAGTACATACATACGTCTGAGGGGATTTGCGAGGTCTCTGAGCCAACTATCTAATGTTAGCATGCTTCTGCCCACAAGGTAAACAGCGATGGGTTGGACCAGTCTTCAAGGCGGAAGGGCCTGTCCCTTGGACTGGCCACATCACCTGAGAATCTTCCATATGAAGTAAGGAACAAAAGGGAAATTGGGTGAAATTCCAAAAGAAAAACATTACATTTTCACTTTAGTCATTGAATTGAACATTGAAGTTCTGGACAATTTTGTGGGATTATTTTGGACAATGGTGTGTGTATAGACTGCTTTCCAAGTCAATAGCCTGGGAAAATAAACGTATTCAACTGATTTAACTACATTCACTTATTGAACTTTATTAAGTTGACTCACTTGGTTGATTTTCATCGTCCCAGAAACTGCTTTCAGGTTTGTTGGGGGAACCAATACTGAGTTTGCTTTTATTTTCTCCTCTGACACCTTGTACAGAGTCACAGAAGAATTGCTCTCCAGCTGCTCGTACATTGACTCTGCATCCGGAATGCTGGTCCCATATGAAACTATTCAGTCTGCATCCGGAATGCTGGTCCCATATGAAACTATTCGGTCTGCATCCGGAATGCTGGTCCAATATGAAACTATTCAGTCTGCATTCGGAATGCTGGTCCCATATGAAACTATTCAGTCTGCATCCGGAATGCTGGTCCCATATGAAACTATTCAGTCTGCATCCGGAATGCTGGTCCCATATGAAACTATTCAGTCTGCATCCGGAATGCTGGTCCCATATGAAACTATTCAGTCTGCATCCGGAATGCTGGTCCAATATGAAACTATTCAGTCTGCATCCGGAATGCTGGTCCCATATGAAACTATTCAGTCTGCATCCGGAATGCTGGTCCCATATGAAACTATTCAGTCTGCATCCGGAATGCTGGTCCCATATGAAACTATTCAGTCTGCATCCGGAATGCTGGTCCCATATGAAACTATTCAGTCTGCATCCGGAATGCTGGTCCCATATGAAACTATTCAGTCTGCATCCGGAATGCTGGTCCAATATGAAACTATTCAGTCTGCATCCGGAATGCTGGTCCCATATGAAACTATTCAGTCTGCATCCGGAATGCTGGTCCCATATGAAACTATTCAGTCTGCATCCGGAATGCTGGTCCCATATGAAACTATTCGGTCTGCATCCGGAATGCTGGTCCCATATGAAACTATTCGGTCTGCATCCGGAATGCTGGTCCAATATGAAACTATTCGGTCTGCATCCGGAATGCTGGTCCCATATGAAACTATTCGGTCAGCATCCGGAATGCTGGTCCCATATGAAACTATTCGGTCTGCATCCGGAATGCTGGTCCCATATGAAACTATTCAGTCTGCATCCGGAATGCTGGTCCAATATGAAACTATTCAGTCTGCATCCGGAATGCTGGTCCCATATGAAACTATTCAGTCTGCATCCGGAATGCTGGTCCCATATGAAACTATTCAGTCTGCATCCGGAATGCTGGTCCCATATGAAACTATTCGCTCTGCATCCGGAATGCTGGTCCCATATGAAACTATTCGGTCTGCATCCGGAATGCTGGTCCAATATGAAACTATTCGGTCTGCATCCGGAATGCTGGTCCCATATGAAACTATTCGGTCAGCAAGGTTTTTTAAGGCCCCACCTACTCCATCTGGTGCACCTTGTGCCATGTGAGGCCTCTGTGTAATTCCAGGTCACCCATTGGAAACCGTGGATGAAGGGCACAGTGGAGGCTAAATAAACAAAAAGTGTGGTTTCTATACTGCAACGTTGGGCCATCTGAAATAAAGTTGATTTGTTTGGCATCAGGATATTTTTCTCGAATGTTTCTTAGAACTGGGTCTAGATGGGCCCATGTTGCCACAGCGTCGTGCTAAAGGGAAGGCGGACAGGGAAGTAGAGGCTTCCACCCTGATCCTACTGAGATAGGTCACCCCAGTGTGGAGGGTCACCTGTTCATTACCCTTTCGAAAGTGGGTTTCCTTGATTTCTTTGGAGTACTTACAGCTGTAGTTCTCTTGAGTAATCAACATGCACAGCTACAGCATCATATGTGAGTGTTTCTTTCATCGCTTTTAGGGTCAAAAATTGGTGCCTGATATTGAATAAATGAAATCTTGAAAGGTGTTCTGTGGATAGAGCCATCCACTTCTCAATTGAGGAGTTCCTATTTTCAAGGAAGGTGTTCTTTACCTCCTTTTCTACCTTGGATCCATCCTTGCCGGTCTATGAGATATTAACTGACCTCGTAACCCACTCTTGCCAGGTGACTATGTTTCCCTGAGTGAGAGGATCCAATGAGGTCTCCTACATTTTTGGGAGAATGAGGGAGAGGGAGATTTAGAAGTGAGGAAATAGAGAGGAGACTGTAAGACACCCTTGAGGTTGTATGGTCCACTTTTTGCTGTAAATTGCGCTCATGTTTGCGCTCATGCGTGTGAACCGAAACACAGCACATTATATTCTCATGGTCCCCAAGCCATCGCTGTCAGAGCAACACAGGAGGCCAGTCAACAAGGCCCAGAGTGCTTGGGCTTTTCAGATTGATTCCCAGTGTTAACTGGAGGTAGACAGGTCCACATACTAATACCCTGTAGTTAAGACATTTAAACACACTTTAATAGTGGTACTATAGTTATACTGGCCCACAGACACTGGCATGAATATATTATACTTTTGGTTCTTTTGGAAACAGTCCAAAGTGACTGTCAATGTAAAAAAAAGTACTCAGTCTCAGGCTTGAATGACATAAATAGAGGTCTGTGTGTGACCTTTACGGTGACATTGGAGTGCAAAACACAAAAACAAAATGTGAAAACAAACACTTGCACCTCTGGGGTAGGGGTATTCTAAGTATGTTGTTTAGTAACAAACATGTGGTAAACCTCCTAAAACAAGAGCCTCTTGGCATTGGGCTAGTATATTAGCAGGATTACCACCTAATGGGAGTGAACTTACCCAGTTTTGTCACTAAACCACATACTTGGAATACCCCCTGATGTACAGGTACAGCATACAAGATTAAAAAAACCAGTGGTCCCGAGATGCAGGTACAGCATACAAGATCAAAAACCTGAAGTGCAGCTGATTACATATTTCTGTGTGTTTTTGCTCCATTTGCACATAGCTTTTTATTTTTGCTCTTCAGAGCTGCAAGTTTTATTTTTTTTTGTGTTTCCTTTTTGTGTGTTTGCATTTTGCATATTTAGTTTTTTGCTTTGTTTTCTTTTAGTTTTTCTGTTTTGCACTTCATGGCTGCAAGTTTTGTGTTTGTATGTTGCATCTGCACCTCAGGACCACAAGTTCTTTTTCCTTGCGTGTTTGCATTTTGGAGCTCTTATAAATCTCCCACTTTCCTAGTGGGATGTTTCGAATTTGACGGCCGTTCAGTTGTATTCTCCCACTCGGCCACTCCCCAGTTGCTCATAAACGCACTAATGGATTTGGACTAGCAAAGCCATTACCAGGAAACCCCTTTGCTGCCCCAGCAAACCGTAATGGCTTTTAAATGATAGTGACAGTGATCAAATAGAGTTAAATGACAGTATGATCAAATAGAGTTCCTCTCTTTGTCCTTCGTTAAGAGAAAAAGTGTGACGTTAGAGACCCATTAACACCATCCTCAGGTGAAAACAAGGTGTCAGGTCAGAAGTATGTGACCTGAGGAAAATGTATTTGTGTGTAGTTCCACTGCCTTAGGAAGATATGAACGTGAAAGAAAGTATTTAATTAATTGTACTGTAGTGCCATCAAGTGACCAATAGTGATAGCACAGCTTGTATTGTAATGCACCCACACAACGTTGTGAAAGTCCAGGTATGGACTAAATATGATAAAAGGAGGTCCCTTTTACAGTGCTGCATAGGGCAGAAAGGCAGACAAACTTCTACAAAATACATCAGTGTCCTGTCCAGCTCTTGAGGGTGTATGTCTGAATTGGGTTTCTCAGAAGGATGTATCAAAATTGTTTATTCCTTGTGTCAGTAGCAAACCCACAATCACACAAAAATGAGTGTACAACCAGTGCCCTTACATTTCTCTGCTCTACTTCTAATGGTACTAATGTCAGGTTGATTGTCATGCTTGCTCTTCACCTGTCGCCTGGCTTGTACTCTTCCTCACTTGTAAGTCGCTTTGGATAAAAAAAAAAGGGACTCACGTGTGACTCACGCAGAGTAATGGAGCCAGGGATGGATGGGAAGGTTCACGTAATTTGTCAGAGTTGTCATCCAAAGCTATTTGCTAATTGTGTGTCTTTGGTGCTAAAAGCTCCCCTTCCTATCTCTATTCCTTTTATAAAGCTCACATTGGGCTTGCGGTTCCTATGTGCTCATACAGTAGATTAGGACAGGAGACCATAATGATTGGACAACACTTACTGTATGTGACACTTCAAATCTGTCAAGCAACCAGACCACTGATTGAGACCCAGAGAACATGTTCCTCTTCTGTCCTACAGACCTACAAAATCAGGACCTCTAAGACCTCTAGGGCAGGGGTTTTCAACTGGTTTTGTCCCAGGGACCACCATTCTGACTAGAAATTAATTTGCGGCCCACTGATGTGCCTGCGTGTTTGTAACCGCCGCCGCCATACCTCCTCCCCCCGCACACATATTCTGCCTATAACACTTAAATATGTGGAATTATCAGGGTAGATCACTAACCGCCGCCACCACGCCCCCTCCCCCCGTGCACATATTCCGCCTGTAGCACTTGTCAGTGTAATTTCTTCGCTGAATATGGGTCTACATCAGTATATTTCAGGCAACGCGACTTGGCTATTCAGATTGACATATTTTTCTTATTTTACATATTTTTCACGATATTCAAGAGTAATCTGGAAATGAGTGGAAATATCAAAGCGAATTTATAAAAACAAAAAAAGTCAATGGTGAACATAGGCTCCTGTCGCGGACCCCCGGTTGAAAACCCCTGCTCTAGGGAAAAGGTAGTATTAAAAAGAGTGAACAAAAATCTCAGTGACAAGAAAATGCATGCTTTGAAAGTTTTAATGAAAATAAAGATGAAGAACGATAGACGTGGAAGATATCGAGATATCGAGAAAAAAAAAAACAAGAACACTAAAGTTTAACATTTTGCCCAAAAGTTAAAATAACCGTTTTAATGTCCGATTATGTCCAGTGATTTAAAAGTGTCATTAAAATGATTGGTATTTCTTTGACGGCTTTCATAAGGTTTGATGATATGATGGCATAGTGGAAGGTGACAGGGTTCTACTACATCTTTCATGTCCATTACCAATTCTGTTAACACTGTTTAATCACTGGACACAGAATCTTATGATGACTAATGAAAGACTAAAGTTATTTCAGTCTCATGACAGAAGGTTGAAGATAATAACTGAAGAAACTTAAGTGGATTACACCTTTTTAGCTGTGAGAAGTCTTAAACAGCCTCTTGAAAGTATCTGAGTCTTCTTAGACAGCTCAGCTCTGGCCTTGTTTATCTCCGACTCACTGGGGGCCTGCACAGACTGAAATAAGTGCCATTGTGGGTGAATAAAGAACTATCTTTGTTTTATCTCTCATCCAAAGATCATGCACCTCAACCCAACCTAGGGTTAGGGGTTACACACAATTTCAGTGTATGATCAGTATGACTGTCAGCAGAGTCTGAAGACACACATTCCAAAAGCTGTATAGTCACATGATTGCAGTCTGTGCATTGGTGAGACCAAACTCTAGAGGATCTGTTTGACAGGAAGTTTACCTCACGGTAAACAATAAGGTTCATTTCAAGGATTGTTTCTCTCCCTTCCTTCTGGCCCCACCCCTTCTCTTTCTACCCTTCTTGAGCAGTCTTCAGGCAGATGGGTCTCACCTCGGGTGATGCCTTTATTATCTCTGAGTCTGGCTGCTGCAAAAGTTCAACAGGGCTGGGATTATGTGACGTGATGATGGCAACGGAGTCCAGTGGATTCTGTGACAGCCGCATTCTCTCGTTTTGACCGCGGGAGGAACAGGGCTCCCTGAAAGTGTTTAGTAATGGTCCAGTTCCTAGGCCAATTCTTTTGATAGGCCCAATGATAGGCCCCATCATCCTGATTTCACCCAGCACAGTTACCCGAGAACATTGTGGGCCCGTTTCAGTTCCTCTGATTGTTCTGCCCTGTCAGGATCTGGAAGGTTATTCTTGATGGACACAATGGCCAGACTAACAATATTTCTGGCAGATGCCTCCGTTATTTCAAAGCTGCCTGAGAAGATCCGCCACCCCTGAGCCAGGCTGGTTTTCCTTAGGTGGTGGATCCAATAGCAGCATTGAGATGGAGAAGCACCTCTCCAATCTCTGCACTGTGTGAGTGATCGTGGGCTCGCTAGTTATTCCAAACAACAACGAGGTCTCTGGTGGACTGACTTCTGAGATAAACAGAGATGGTCTCTGCACTGCAGTATCATCATGTGATATTCACATGCCTTCATGTAACATACACAGATACAATGAATTTGTCAAATCTACAGAGGAATTAGATACATTTAGGACAGGGACTGATACAGAAAAGTACATGCTATTAAAACAAAAAACCTTTTCCTCTAATTGATCCTTCCAGTCCATGAGGATTATATGGCATGTTTGTCAAGTGTTCCTCTGTCTTCAAGAACAAAGGCTGTCCCTTTCCTGAACCCTTTCCTGCTTTTGTCTCATTGTATAATAGACTGTGTTTCTGTCTTCAAGGGCTCTTTCATCTTTTGCATGCTACACACCCCTGCATCGTTCTTGAGCTGCTGTGCTCGGCTTGCTCTGGCTAAGTGAAAGTCTCGTTTAGAGTCAGTTTGGTTTGTTAAGACAAACTGACCTGAATTGGGACCAGGAAAGAGACCTTTCTTCACAGGTAATTCCATTATGTGTCAATGTTGAATTATGTGTCAAGTGAATATTTCGCTATTTGCGCTGAAAAAAATGTTTAACACAACAGCTTGTTGCAGTACATACCAGTTCCTCTGGATTGTTCAGTGTTGACAAAATCAAAGATCTAATCGGAACACAGCATTTCACCGAGGGCCGGGAGGAGACGGTGAAGCGACGTATGGGGTACCGTCTCAACCATGTTTGGCTAAGCTCACATTTGGTCGTCTGAGTTGAGACAATGAGATAGAAGGTCTTTAGGTGAGGTTTTCATCATGGAATCGGTGTACTCACCAACTCTAACATAAAAGCCTATACGTATGAGTACAAGTACTGAGGCAACGAAATGCAGTTAGCATCTAACCAGAAGTGCAAAGCAGAAGAGTGCAGAGTATGTGCAAAATGGTAATATAAATATAGATAAATAGGATATATACAGTATGACATAAGATATAAGTGGTATGAACAGTAAGAACATGAGCAGCAATAATGGTGATTAGTACAGATGTGATATAGATATATGTAAAATGCAGGTGAAGTACAGGTAAAGGTGGCAGTAGAAGTTATAAATGAGGTAGGAGACATGATAAGATATAAGTACGATGAATATGGATATGGACAACAATTTTAAATAAATAGATATAGACAATTGAACAATTTAGTGCAAATGTTCAGTGGCTGGGGGGAGGTGTGTGGCAGTCAGGCCAGGGTAGAGGGGGGAGACAGACAGAGAAAGACTTACAGGTTCATATAGTTCCAGGTGGACCACTCTCCACTACCTAAAAAGTTTAGATTAGATTAGATTCAACTTTATGGTCATTGTGCAGAGTTCAGGTACAAAGTCAATGAAACGCAGTAGTAATTTGAAGTACAGTAACTTGAAAGTAACATAGATGATTTCCAGTTCCCTGTTATTGCAGATAACTTCTGACAACTATGTGTTAACTTAAGTAACTCAATCGTCCGTCTGTGCTCTACAACATGACAGACCATCAGAGAGAAGTCCATCTTCTCTACATCAGGCCAGGCGCTGACAGGTTTTCTAGGACTCTCAGGCGCAGAGATGACCTCATAGGTCGACGCTGCAGCCTCAGAGAGACCTGTGTAGGCGATTGAGTGACATAAAAGGGCAAGTGAGGTGTATTTACCAATCCACCACATAGGTGCAGACCATCAGATGTTAATAACAAAAACATCCCTTAATAAAAACAGTAAAAATGTATAATGTTGCTTTAATTGTACAAAAACCTGTAGCACTGCTAGCTTCTTCTGCTGAAATGTCACCCTAAGATTAATCGGAGGATTCCTTTGGCTGGGACCAGTGTTGGGAAGGTTACTTTTGAAATGTAATAGGTTACAGATGTTAAACATGTAAGAACTAATGTAACTATTTTACTTAATTCTTTAGACTTGCTTTTAATTACTTTTTGATTGATAGATTAGAGGCGGTGCAAATTCAAACACATCATTCAAAGTTTGAGCACATAATGCCAAATAACTGGAGCCTGTGTCGGTGGTAAAAAGATGCAAAGCAACAGAATGAATGTTTTATTCTACAGCTTAAACCATTTTACAGAAGAAGATATAATGAGATGTAACCCCCTTTGAAATCATCACCATTTTTATTAGTAACTGTAATTTTATTGCATATTCCTTACTCAATAACTGTAACCGATTACAATTACATTTATTTTGAAATTTAATAACATAACTCCGTTATATGGAACTACATAGTTACTCCCCAGCCCTGGCTGTGGAACTTCAGATTGATTATAAAAAATATAGTCAGTGTGGTTAGTCATACTGTTGACAATGGCAACCCTAGGTAATGAAGTCATAACAATGTCATGGAAACTAAATTGTCATGGCAATTAAATCATGGAAACATGATTTGATCTCCCATGCCAAATTATATTGTATCCAGGCGCAGTTGGTGTTGTCTAATAGCGATATTAGTGGCCAATATGATCAGAAATGTCATCACTCATAATTTCCTAAGCGCTGTTTCTAGCTTTGATGTTCTCTGTTTGCAAATGTCCCAAATGGACTCCCAATGGAAACAAACATGTCCTACTAGCTTTTCATCTCATCCATGTTAAAAAAATATGAATACTGAAATGAAGGTTGAACATGTGCTGTTTATTGTCTGCATATCTTAACCAGAGGGAGCCGATCAGTCATTGCCTTGATCTGGTTACACATTGACAGGTTTGGATCCCGCACACACCCATGTCCTCCAAAGCACCAGTTCATTCAGAAACAGAAGACACAGCGAAGGGAAAAACACTCATACCATGCTGTTGTAACAGTTACCTGAACAGGTAACAGACATAGAGCATGATCACTCACTCACTCACTCACTCACTCACACACTCACACACTCACACACTCACACACACACACACACACACACAATTCTTGTGTTGATTCACATAGATAACATGTTGTCTTTATTATTAATGCATGTCTGTACGTCATAACATGCACTGCTAAATTCATACTGTAAGCTAACTGCTATCTTGTTTGTGTACCCTGCATATTACAGGGACAAGCTGAGTCCTTCTTCCTAGGACACCTATTTCTCTCTCTCACACACACACACACACACACACTGCTGTACAATGACCTGTGTGGAGACATGGAGAACAAGCTGGGCATACCCCACCACTCTGCTGTGTGTCTACGGTTTCTTCACTACAGTCAAACCTTTGGAACCGTTCCTCACTCCTTTCCTCACTGGACCTGACAAGAACCTGACCATAGAACAGGTAAGACTAGGTTCTGGAAACTGGTTCCTAACTAGCACGCGTGTAGATTCCAGTATAAACTGGTTCCTAACTAGCACATGAGTGTAGATTCCAGTATAAACTGGTTCCTAACTAGCACATGAGTGTAGATTCCAATATAAACCTAAGGCACCTTGTGAGATCTGATTTCTTTGAGTAACTGAACTGAGTCAGCGATACCAAAGGGGTATTTTAATGCATTGTAATGTCATACTTACTAATTGTTAATACTTAACCGATATGACTAATTGTTATGGGTGAATGAGTACAGTATCTGCGCTAAGAGAGGACTCTTCACCTATTATTTTATGGTTTCCACCTTTAATTAATTTACCCCATCAAAATAGAAATATTTAACAGTTTTCACAGGATTGACCATCCTTGTGGCCATATTTGAGCTCTCTCATATGCCACCCCACATCACATTTCGTGTCTCTCCTCTTACCTTCAGTTGACCAATCAGATCTTCCCAGTGTCAACCTACTCCTACCTGGCAGTCCTAGTGCCTGTTTTCCTGCTCACCGATTGGCTGCGCTACAAACCTGTGATGGTGTTCCAGTGCTCCGCCCTGCTTGTGGTGACTGCTATGCTGCTATGGCTGAAGAGTGTGGCGGAGATGCAAGCCACGCAGTTCTTCTACGGCGTGGTGATGGCCAGCGATGTGGCCTACTACGCCTACATCTACAGTGTGGTGGAACTCCAGCACTACCGCAAGGCCACTTCCTTCTGCCGCGCGGCCCAACTCATGGGCTACACAGTGGGCTCAGTGCTAGGCCAGCTCCTGGTCTCGTTCGGCCTGCTGTCTTACCACTACATACTGGTAATCACTCTGGTGCTCACCGCACTGGCATGGGGGGTCTCCTGGCTCCTTCCTATGCCCCAGAGAAGCATGTTCTTCCACCGAAGACGAAAGAGCGAAGGCAGAGGTGGGACAGAGCATGAGGAAGATGGAGATGACCACCCCGTCACAGATGTCCCCAAAACAGAGGACATCAATCCAAATCATTCACCCTCTCCAGAAGACACTTCCTACATAACAGGCAAGTATCATTCCTCCTCTGCAGTAACCCATAAAACAATAGACTAATCTAAATACACACTCCCCATTTCCTCCAATATAGACCATTCCTTCTTATGCTCATACCTTCACAGCTCCTGCTGACTTGGCTACACTTCAGAGAGCAGACACCAGGGGGCGCTCTCCTAGCATCCTCACAGAGAGTACAGTCAGCGGTGGAACTAGTGTGTGTGAGAGTCCTGCAGATCCTGCCGGTGGTGGAGCTAGCTGCGTGGGGGTGCTGGCTCAGCTGTGGAAGGACTTCCTGCAGTGCTACTCCACCCCGGGCCTTCTGCGCTGGTCCCTGTGGTGGGCTCTTGCCACCTGTGGTTACAACCAGATCCTCAACTATGTGCAGGTGCTGTGGGAACACATAGAACCATCCAGCAACTTCACCGTCTACAATGGCGGTGTGGAGGCAGTCTCCAATCTGTTTGGTGAGCCCTGGAGGGTTTATTTTTCTTTAATTGACATTGGAGCTATTGCACTGCTGAAGTAAAACTCTTTAAAAATGCCCCCAAAGAACAGGATGGAAACAGTTAAGACAGATGCTACTATGCAACATGATGAATTGCATGATGCATGAGGCCTATTGGTTTATAATCGTATTGCAGCAGTTATTTGAGTTCAGCTGGCTCCTCTTGTCTTATAAGGGAACGCTGAGAGAGGTGTGTGTCAGGATGAGGTGTTTTCAGTCGTTGTGTTCGTGTTGTGTTGGCAGGTGCTGCTACTGCCTATGGTATCGGCTTCACACAGGTGAATTGGCACCAGTGGGGTGAGTTGGCACTGGGCTCCTTCTCGGCGATGGGTGGCGGTGCCCTCTACCTGATGGTTTTCTCCGGAAACATCTGGGTATGCTACTGTGGATACGTGGTCTTCAAGTGCCTCTACATGCTGCTCATCACCATAGCAATGTGAGTGTGGACTGGCAGTAAGGGGACGGCCCTGTTCCTGTCGGGTCTTGTCTACACTGATTAGCTTATTTCTGTTGGCACACATACAACCAGAACGTTCTCTGGTAGCATACAAATTTACTTCCTGGTCCTTGGGGGTTAAGAAATCACATCCTCCGTATACAATTTTAATTACTGCTAAAATTGTATCTACAAAGTAGGATTAAAACCCATAATTCACTACCCAAGCATATACAGTGTTTCAGTCAAGGCCACCAAGTTATTTGTTTCTTTAAATCTCAAATCATGTTATATTCCAAAAATGTTATGGAAACCAATCAACAGTAGATAGACACAGTGTATAAGGACACATTTCTCCTAGTGCCTAAGTAGTATCCTTGCATGAGTATATATAAGGACACATTTCTCCTAGTGCCTAAGTAGTATCCTTGCATGAGTATATATATATATAAGGACACATTTCTCCTAGTGCCTAAGTAGTATCATTGCATGGCTGTCAATAACAGCTACATAATTAGAACAATACGGCAATCATAGTCATGCTATTTTCATTCAGGTTCCAGATTGCGGCAGATTTATCAATGGAGCGTTATGCCCTGATCTTTGGGGCAAACAACTTTGGTGGCCTGGTCCTCCAAACGGTCATCACTTTGGTGGTGGTGGACAGCCGAGGCCTGGGCTTGGACATAGTCACACAAGTGAGTTGGGTCATTTTTCTAAGAAGCTGTGTCTGGACAGTGACAAACTTGCCTAGTTGAGAACCCGTTGCTGGGTTGCATTGCCTCAAAAGAATCACTTCACAATGACCTTCAATAAGTGCTGATTTAGCTGAATGCTAAATAGATACTGCCACTTTGAACTCTTTTTAGTTATCTATGGTTTCTTAGTGGCATCATTGTGTAACCGCACTCATGGTAGTAGAAAAACTGGGATATGCCTTTAGGAGTTGGTTGAAAGTATGAAACTATGATGAGGACAATTAGGAGTATCTGGCACTTTAAGCTTAGGGTTCACTAAATGTGAGCAAAAGAAGCTGTTACTCCTTGTTTTCCTTGCCTCAGTGAGCCTGCTTGCTGTAATGGCATTAGACAAAGAAATAAAAATGAAAATGGAAATTGAATTGGAAGGAAATCCTTACGGCACCTGGTACACTGACGATGAAAGCTCATCCAAAAGAGTGCCTATATAACAGAGTTTGTTTGTAAACCATACAGGACCGCACATGAAATACGTCGTGAAGACAGAGGACGTGTTTAAATAGCCAAGATTGATTGGTCAACTGAATAGTGAAATAGCCAAGTGCACCCCCAAATGTGACACATCTATGCACATAAATGATGAACTCGTGGTTCAGTTCACCACAGCTATTCTTTCCTCTGTTTGTCTTCCAGTTCATCGTCTACGCAAGCTACTTCTGCTTCATCGCTCTAGTGTTCTTTGTCTGGGGCCTGTACATCTCGCTCCGCTGCAGAAGACACAAGGACCCTCCCAAGCAGGCTGTGGCCACACACACGGACACACACTCCGGGGCGGAACACAAGTTCTGATTCGGTTCAGAAACACATGCCACTCAAGCTCAAGCTTTCCAGGCACCAGTCAGTTAAACAGACGCTGGTGCCATCTTCAATTTTTGCACAGGCTCTAAGCCAGTCTTCCCTGCAGTGTTGCCTTCCGCTACGTGCCATGCTAGTACACAATCTTAGTATACTACACTCGTATAATGACTGAAAACAAGGCATCGGAGGCAATCTGTGGAACCAGAAACAGGAGAGAGATCATGGTAATATCCTACAACTACACTGAGTGTGGTGGACAGTGGCAATGTACTGGAGAGTGATGGGGGATTTTCCCAATACAGGGTACACGGCTCTGATGGTGTACGAAGGCAGATGTGTGGAATTAAGTTTTGCATTCCTGGCCCACACAAAATGGGTAAAAGTTGAATTCAACCTGGATGCAAGCATTCAAAATAGTAAAAAATAAAAAAGTTTGCATTTCTGGGATATACCCTGACAAATGAGACAGCCTTCCATGACTTTACAGAGAACTATTGCCAACCTGACCTGTAGCAGGTCTTCTGCAACGCCCCTAAACTCAATGGATGCATATGTATGTCTACGCCGTCTTCATATATATTTTGGGTTTTAAAACACATTCACACTACAAAAGATGTTAATAAATCTTTTTTTTATACAGAAAACATTCGGAACCATTACGCTTGAAATGTTTTAGTTAAAATTCCTTTTTAATATATACTGTATATATAATATATATACACACATTAACTTAAATTTAACGTAACGACCAGTAGAAGTGGTCTGTCCAGTCCAAGGGGCTTCCGCCAGCGCAGTCTCACAGCTGTGTGTGTGTGTGTATAGGTGTGTGTGTGTGTGTGTGTGTGTGTGTGTGTGTGTGTAGGGGTGAATGGATGGGTTTTGCTCTCCTGGAAGCCTGGTTCAGTCACTGCAGCCATTTAGGGAGGTGCCCCACGTTCCTCAGCCCACAAACCCTCAGAACTTAACACAATGTGTTAAAAGATACAAATACTGATATGCACAAAAGAGCTAAAGTCTGGCCTCTGCTAAGAAAAAAAAAAAAAATGAATGAAAACGAAATGAAATTCTGTACAGGGTTGCAGCACGATGCGTGGAGGGGTAGGGTTTGCAATAATAACTTAGTCGCCGGTGGTAGTCAGTCAGTTTGCGCAGAGGTGTGGACCTCTGCAGGAAGGCGTTCAGAGGTCTCATCCCAAAGAGGGGTGACGAGGGCACCCTTCTCTTTGCACCCCACGTTACCCTGCTTGTTTGGTTGCCATGGGCGATGTCATCACAGTCAAAGTTGTTCACAGCTGCTGTTGGTGCTTTTTTCTTTCATTCTTTCTCTCTTTTTTTTATGCCACTTATGTTCTTAAAATTGGTTACAAAAAATTGCAGGTCCTTTAGAAAAGGTTTCCTTTTTTGTTTTCTTTTAAAGCTACTCCTGTTGAACGGAAACAGTGCAAGAGGTGCAAGCGCAGCCACAGCGCCCCCCTGTGGGTGAGGAGGCCCTATAAGAAGGGGTTCGTGGAGTTGTTTCCTGTGGGGTACTGTGCAGCAGGAGCTCCCACCTGAGGGAGAGGAGACAGAGAGCCAGTCAGCATGAAGCTTTGAGAGAGGTGTGCAGTGAAACAACACAATGGGACCTTGTTTGGGTATGTGTTGGTGTTGGTGAGAAGGGGAGAGAGAAAGAGAGAAGAAAAAACACCAGACTCACGAGGAAGGGATTGCTGGAGACCCCAGGAGCAGCCATGTGCTGGCCGAATGCAGGAACAGGCTTGGGCTGACCAAAAGCACTGAAGCTCGTCCCTACACAAAACAAAACACGCAAGACAATTAATGCACACTCTGTCTGGCTATCTCTCAAACACACACACACACACACACAAAAACCCTGTATTTGCACGGAGCACAACACAGAAAAACACAGCATGCTCCAAACTCCAAACACACAAACCTACCCACACCTACATGGACGTACACAACAGAGACACGTGTATAACATGCACACCTGCACGTCATGAGGCTGCATGACTGACAACAACATACACATGCTTTGTTCAGATTAGTGATTCACAGGTTGTACTTTCAAATACATTAACCACAGCAGTTACACACAAGTGCACAGGTACACAGACACACACACACACACACACACACTATGTGTCCTCCACAAACAGGCAGGCAGACACAGAAAGACAGACAAACAGACATGTACCGTTGGGCTGTGGGGGGAATGCCTGTGTTGGGGGGAAGGCCTGCGTTGGGGGGAAGGCCTGTGTTGGGGGGAAGGCCTGCGTTGGGGCAAAGGCCTGTGTTGGAGGGAAGGCCTGCGTCGGAGGGAAGGCCTGTGTTGGGGGGAAGGCCTGTGTTGGAGGGAAGGCCTGCCCAGGGAAGGCTTGCTGGAAGGTTCCGCTAAAGCTGGTGGGCATGTTGTATGCCGCTGCATTTCCAAAGCCAGCTGGCATACTCATGGAACCTGTGCCAAACGAGGCTGAACACACACACACACACACACACACACAAGATCTCCGTTAGACCACTCAATACATACAAATATGGTTTACTCTCAACAAGAAAACAAACACCAGTGTCTGTCCATTATCAATGAATGAGTTTGTTTAAGAGCATCTTCTGTATTCTGAAGTCAAACACATACACACAAAATCTTCTGCAACACTTTTAGACACAAACAGTGGGCAGTGATGGTCAGGGCCAGTCTTCGTAGAAAACTGGTCTAGGGTCAGTTTTGGGCCATATGTAGCCAGATGTTATATCACTAGCTGGGTTTCCATCCAACTTTTTTATACAAATTTTGTACCTTTGAATAGGAAATCCTAACTGGAAACGCTTCAAAATGGCATGAAATTTAAATATAATAAGAAATGAATTTGCTATAGGGGGATGAGTTAACTACTGATTCACATAGAGTAAAATGCAACTAAGGTTAATGAAATTGGGTTTATTGGCATCAAATTGCACTTGCCTTTAAAATTGCCTCAACCACAGCTATTCACAACTCCTCCCTTGATCAGGAGAGTGTCCAACTTTCAATTCGCATAACACAGACTCACATTTGCTTTTGCCAAATGATCATGATTGCGCTTAAATGTGAAATATGTGAATGAGTTGGATGGGGGCTCAGCTAAAGCCACGTATACTGATTCCCCCATCTGACAATACTTTCACAGATACAAATTTGAAAAAATTGTGGTTTGTGGAAAAAAAGATTTCCTTTGGTCGCCAATACTATTTCAACCAAAATGGGTGGTCTTACAACATTTTGACTCACTAGCAGGATGTCTGGTTCCTTTCCAATCAAACCCACAAGCAGAACACCCCCAACAGTTGGAGTGGGGTTGTGAGAGTCAAATAAAGACTTCCGAGACCCCTGATGTCCCGGGTCCAAACAGTCTTTATATGACCCTAAAGTTGGGACACCCTTGACAAACACCATAACTCATTCAGTATTTCTTAGATGAAATAAAGCTGACTTGGACGGGGAAGGCCTGTCCCTGGTGCAACACTCCCACTCTGACAGGCATCTCTACTCCTACAAGCATCTGCTCAAATGGACAGGTACCAGCAGCCAACATTAGACCGTTATATCTGATCTGGGAACAGTTAGTTTATTCATTTATCTACCGTCAAATCCTCTCTCTGCACGTTTATTATAAACTTTAACAGGCACCGACTCCCACATCAGAGGATAAAGGTAGAATGTGTGGATTTAGGATCTCAAAGGCACTACAGGGTAAAACTCACAACTGCCAAGGGCTGAGGAGACACAGAGGGTAAAACAGAGAATAAATGAGGTGATGAGAATTGGAGACAGAGACAGAGAGAGAGAGAGAGAGAGAGAGAGGTAAGGAGACCCACATAAAGGAGTTAACTGCATGGCCTGCACAGGAGATGTGTGTGGCCAGGACAGAGGGGCAGGATGGTGCTGTGGTAGCACTAAGTTGAGAGGTGCGCTGTCTAAAGGGTTTGGCCAGTGCATCATGGAACATGAGTTCCAGCAGGCTCTAGAAATGCACTAGCACAGGCTAACTGTACGAGACAGAGGTTGAGTTAGTTAGTTAGAGAGAGGAGAGAGTGAGCAAAGAGAGAGAGAGAAGGAGGTAAAGAGAAGGGGGCTGGGGGGGGGGGGGGATTGATAGATCAGTAGATAGAGAAAGAAACCTACCAAAATAAGCAGGTGGGAAACACTGCCCCTGTAGGGCTCCTAAGAAGCCTGACCAGCATGGCAACAAACAAACAGAGCCATGAGTGTGTCTTACCCTTCCTTACTCTCACACACGCACACACACACACACACACACACACACGCACGCACGCACACACACACACACACACACACACACACACACCGGAAACACGCACACACACACACGCACACACACACACACCGGAAACACGCACACACACGCACACACACGCACGCACACACACACCGGAAAAACGCACACACACACACACGCACACACACACACACACCGGAAACACGCACCACGCCACTCAAGGTTAGAGCTAAACCAGCTCCCAAAATTGGTAATAAATGCACCCAAGTCCAAGGGTTGTCTGCATGGCCATGTGCTAAACATCCAAACACATTCATATTTAAACATTACATTGTGGCAGTATCATAATCTCACTACACAACAATAATAGCATTTTACGAAATTACCATACAATTCATGTTATGCAGGATATCTGATATTATCTGTCCTGAAATGACAAGATTTTCGTGGTCTCCTGAAACTTTGTTTTGTAATGCCAGCAATGTTGAGAGAGAGAGAGAGAGAGAGAGAGATGTGTGTGTGTGTATTCCTGTCACATTTGGCCTCATTCTGTAAATGCATTTACATGACTGTGTGTTTCATGTGTGTGCTGAATAATCCATGAGATGAAACAGGGAATCTCAACACCAGAGTATACTTCTTTAGACTGCTTTAGAGTATACTATACACCAGAGTATACTTCTTTAGACTGCTTTAGAGTATACTATAAACCAGAGTATACTTCTTTAGACTGCTTTAGAGTATACTATACACCAGAGTATACTTCTTTAGACTGCTGACTGCTTTACTGGGCAAACTGACTGACTCCGTAAACTGACTTTTAGCCAGTGGTTTGCCGTGCTTTAACCCTCCTATTATGTTTGTGGTCAATTTGACCCCATTCAATGTTTAACGTCTCTAAATAAATGTTTGACATCATTTTTTTTGCTTCATATTTAATGACTTTTCCTAATTTAATGGGGACAACTGGGTAAAGACAAAATTAACATGATGATATGTTTTCAATGTCCTGTACACATACTTTACGCATAGGTGTTGTTTGGGGTCAATTTGACCCCAGGCTGTTTTAATTGTATAAAATATACAAGAAATATCAACTTTTTTCATCACATTGTTACTTTTCTTGATAAAAGAAATAGTTTTTTACTCCAAATGTTATAGATAGCAACAATATGTACTTAGAAATAATATGAAGCCATAAAAACACCAGAAGGATATCTCTTTCCAATTTTAGGTCAATCAGTGAGATTTTATGGGGATCTGCATATTTCTCCATAGTCGCGTAACACGTATTCTGGATGTATAAAGAGGGTGGGTGGGGGTATTGTTTTATTTTTAAGGGCTATTTAGGTAGTCAACAAACAAACCTAAAGTACCTGACACAAAAACTTGGGTAAAAAAAAAGAATTATAATAATTTTTTGGAGGTTTAAATTGCTGGGGTCAAATTGACCCCAAGCATAATAGATGTGGGTAAAATTTGAACATAATAGGAGGGTTAATACGGGTTAAAAGGATCTTACTGTTTTGATGCAAAAAAAAAGCAAACAAACAATAAAAACCACGTACAATTCCAAAAATATTATTAAGTAGGCGGCCAGAAACATTTGTGATTGGGTCTTAGTTCTGTAAGCTCCACCCTCACCTGCTGCGGCCACAGCTGCTGCTCTGCCATTGGTCTGAAACGGGTTAGTAGTGGTCACTGCTGGGGCCGCTGAGGCAACAAAAGGGTTTGTTGAAGGGCCCACTGGCACCAGGAAAAAACAAACAAACAAACAATCAACAACACAGAACAGAAAAATGAAGTGAGTTGTAGTGAAGACAGTGGCACCACAAGAGCTTCAGAACTTCATCAGAACCTACCTCCAAAGCCCTGAGGCATGCTGGGTAGTCCTTGCTGTGTCTGTGCTGAGGACACACCAGTCACAGCACCAAACATGGTTCTGAGAGACACACACACACACACACACACACACACACACACACACACACACACACACACACACACACACACACACACACACACACACACACACACACACACACAAACACAGAGAGAGAGACAGTGAGACACAGAGAGAGAGAGAGAGAGTGAGTGAGTGAGTCCTGAGAAGGTCATAGTCTGCTGATTTTAAAAACAGCTGAAAGTGAGCCAAACACAACAGATGGCAGTAAGAAAAGACTACGGGTTGCAAGGGGGCGTCGACAAGAAAGTCAAGGGAAGGATATTAGGCAAGCAAGCATTAAAGATATTCAGAAGAGCTGATAAACACAGACGGACAAACTGATGGACAGACAGATAGACCGACAGGCAGGCAAACAGATATTTGGACAGAGTAGTGTCTCACTCCTGCGCCGTGCTGCTGGTGTTGTAGCCGCTGGTGGGGGGAGTACTGAAGACGTTGTCCAGCTCGGCCAAGGCGGCGTAGCGGTCCCCCCTCATGGAGCCACTGGGGGCCGGCGGGGGCCCCACGCCTGCTGAGGGGGGTGCAGAGCTCACCCCGCTCGGGACGGCGCCCCCTGTAGCGCAGACACACAGACACAAGAGTGGGGGTGAGTGGGGGAGTGAAAGGGTCTTTATGGCGTTACACCATCGACATGAAGGTGGATAGCTCTTCTAAAGACTAATGACCTAAGGCATTAATACTGATTCATAGTCATGCTCTTTTGACTACTGAATGCTCCATGCATGTCATGATCACTAACGCTTCCCATGTGGCTCCTGCCAGTGCCTTTCATACTGGTTCACCCTGAGGCCTGTTTGACACGACTTCATGGAGCAACTCTTTACTGCTCCCTCCCCTGGCCTGACATTTATGGTTGCAGAAGTCCATTGCATTTGCCTTACACCTTTTCCCAAACAAACAACTGAAGTTCAAAAGTAACTATTACAATATACTTCAGCACCCTCCAAAGACATCGGGCCAATTTTACAAAGAGGGTTTTTCTCTTAGACACATCTAACGGCTAGTCGCAAGATACAAATCATGAAGGGTGATTATCCAAGAGGCGTTTAAATGTTAGTCTTCTGGGATGAAATGACAATGGAAAAGTTTCGATGTTTGTGAGACCTTGTTTGATGGTGTCTAATGCCGTTGTCTGGGCAGTTGGCAAAAGGGATGTATTAGGAATACTGGTGTTCGCTCAAGAGGAGATAGAACAATGGAGTTTATAGGGAACCAGGCAGACGATGCAGACTGGTGTGTGTGTGTGTGTGTGTGTGTGTGTGTGTGTGTGTGTGTGTGTGCATAAAAACAGATGTGATGCCTCCTGGCGGAGCACACCCTCTAGGACCACAGAGGGACAGAGCGCTGAGCTGAGCTGAGCTGAACCATTTGCCTTTCTGTAAATGTGGTGGCACTGACTGGAAATGGTGGCGGCTCACAAAAAGAACCTTGCTCTGTAAGGGGAGCACCTACCAAAACTGCTTACTGCGTCCAAGCTACCGTAGTGAAATATTCTGTGTGTTAATATCATCTCAAACAAAAAGGTTGTGGCACCAGGTCACCCAGGCAATTCCCATGGAAGACTGGCAGGGCCCTCCACATCTGAGAAAACTATGACAAGTATGACCAAAACATTGAAGCTACAATTGACCTTTGAACTGACATCTACTACTGTGCTATTGTTTCAAGCTTCCTGGTATTCAGACATTGAAGCAGAAGTTGCTATAATTATTCATCAATTACATTTAGAAAGAATATATATATTTATATATCTATAAAGTATATATATATGGCTCAGATTTCTGTTGTTAAAGTGTCCCACAGGAATCCTACCCTAGACTCAAAGCCCCACCTTATATTGATGCAGCACCCATTTTTCAATCCTTCCTCACCCCCTAGTGGTGATATTGATAATGGCCACCTTCAGGGTAGAGCTGCATCTACTGTTCAACCCCTATGTGTTTCTGCTTTTCCAACCCCTATACCCGTTTTGCTGCAGATCCTACCTGTGTGTTGAGTAAGCGGCTCAGAGGGCAGCCCAGCTCTGGGTGGGACCCGGCGCTAAACCACCCCCAGACCCTGCCCAGAGCCAGCTGCCCACTGAGGTGCCCACTCTCTGCCTCTGCCACACACAGGGGATGCTTCCAGTAGCTCTGGCGTGGGCATACCTGACTCAGACTGGGCCGAGTTAAAGATGCTGTCCACGTCTGCCAGGGCGGCATATTTATCGGCGGGCACGCTAGCGCCGTCTACTCTGCCTGCGCCTGCCGACGTGCCTCGCTGGCCCATCGCTCCAAAGTCCGCACTACAGGATTTGGGGAAGTTGTCAAAATTTGCAAAATTGTCGTTAGCTAGTCCCGAGGAGGCTCCTGCGTGAGAGAGGGGAAAAAAACCAAGAGGAGAGAATAAAGAAAATAAACTCTGAGAGGGGAAGAAAAGATCTAGAAACCATAATTGGGCAAGAATGGAGCACCATGTGTGTGTTTTAACGTGTGTGTGTGTGTCCTTCATATCGGAGTGCTCTGGATGGCTGCTGCTAAATATAGGGAACCTGATTCTGTAGGATGGTGAGACAGGTGCGACACACACACACACACACACACACACACACACACACACACACACACGCAAACACACGACAGACACACACAGACACACACAGACACACCACAGACACACCAACACACACCACACGCACACGCAAACACACGACAGACGCACACACACACACACACACACACACACACGAAGAGGAGCCTGTTTTAAGCAAAGAATGATGGTGCACTTGGTACGCATGGCCTTTTCACTGTGTAGTGTTACACAGCTCCTACTAGGGAACTAGAGTAATGAGGCCAGAGAAGAGACCGGAAGATGGGGGACGTGTGTGTGTGTGTGTGTGTGTGTGTGTGTGTGTGTGTGTGGTGTGAGAAGGAGACAGACAGAAAGGAAGCGAGAGTGGGAGAGTGTGTGTGAGGGCAAGTAGATTACTAATACAGAAAATGGGCCCAACGTCTGCGTGTGTGAATGTGTGAGATTAAGACAGAAAGAGAGACTGAGGGCCTCATTTACTAACATTGCGACCGCAGCGCAATCAGTGCCTTTGCCAAACCTCATATAGCGCACTGTATTTTGCATCATATTTATCAAACAGGAACCTCGTTGCGTAAATCAGCGCCTAACCCCGCCCATTAGTGTTAATAGCGCGCAGCTAAAATAGGGAAGAAAGAGCCTGCGTGTTCCTGCCACCATGGATGATGAGTTAAAATTAGAATTACAGCTTTTGGTTAACGAGGTTGCAGCAAACTAACCCGGCTAAATATAGAAACTCATACATATTTCTCCGTTTAGCCCTTCCGTCCGCACTAAAAGTTGTGATCACTTTGAATTCAATTTCTTTTATTGGTGAGCTGATTTTGGGAAATTAAACTTTTCAGCGAACATTGACTTTCTGGATATGCTATGGTTACCCCTCAGGGTGCCTGTGCAGCTTCATATTAACGAGTTTATGTTCACAAGTTCATATTCACACATATTAACAGTTAACAGAGTTAATCACACAACTGCAAACTGTTAAGATGGTTCCCTAAGCGGTTTTATGTTTTTGCCCGCAGAAATTACGCCTGAAATGGGCGCAATCCTGTCAGTAAATGAGGCCCTGAGTGTGTTTCCTAACCCGTCTTTCCAATGACTAGAACAGCACTCTGTGTGTGTGTGAGTGCACAATGTTGCTCAGAATGTTAACCAGCATGGCCTCTTTCAGTCACTGGAAGAGCACCCTCCCTCTACTCTTCATATTCAGAGGGGTTGATACGGTTGCACGTACAACTGTGCAGAAGTGTCATCACCACTGAACCGTAAAGGTATTGGCTCCACAGAGATGAGTCATGTGGCTTATCTCTTGTGCTAGTTAATGCTGAGGCTGTGTAGTCGTGTCAATATCTTTGAGGTGGGGCAGAGTGTAAAGTGAGATTCCACAGCCCAAGTGAGCTCACTGCTTATAGGGCAGAGGTCATATGCGGGTTACTTCCTGTCTAGAAGAGCAAGGTGGGCTTAAGGGTTTAGCTATAATATAATATAATATATATATATACACACATACATACTGTATAGAAACAAATAATGTCCACACACAGACCTCTAGTATGGAGAATATGGGCTCTTGTGTGCGTGGGTGTGCGTGTGTGTGTGTGTGTGTGTGAGAGACAAATGCTGGAGGAAACACAAAGACAGCACCACCACACACACCAACCAAATACACACAGACACACAAAATGGGACTCAAACACAACCACAAACTGGCCACAATTCATACACATACATTTGGACTGATCCACCCATCCACTCACACACCCATTTTAACCCATTTCAAGACACACACACACACACTTTGATTGACTGCAACACACACACACACACGCTTCGACTGACAGCAACACACACAGAAACATACATAGATACAGATGCACACACACACACACACACACACACACTTTGACTGACCTATTTCAAGACACCCACAAACAAACACACACACACACTTCAACTGACTGCAACACACACACACACACACACACACACACACACACACACGGTGAGACTTACTGTGTGTGGGCAGTGGGGGCAGTGGGGAGCAGAACTCCCCCACACTGCGGCTGGATGGGAGAACACTGAGGGCTGCAGCCCAGTGGGCCACACACACGACGCGCGCACACAACGCAGCGCAACAGACAGACAGAACAGAAAGAAAGAAAGAAGGAGAAGAAAAAAAACAGGAAGAATGAAATGCAGTTATTAACAAACAGAGAAGTGTGTGGGGGGGGGCAAAGCAAGCGTCACTGACGTCCCGTGGCCAAGCAAAGCAGTGATGATGACTCAGCCAAACATCAGCAAATCACAACTGAACTCTGATTGCCAACATAGCATGGAAACAGCTGGGCAACTTTGACTGCCTCTTCTCTATCCAGCTACCACAACAGCTCACTAAGTAAAAGGTCAGCTAGTACTTCATTGGATTAGCTCGAATTCAGTGAAAATAATTCATTTTATATTCTAATTGTTAATTCATTATATATTCTAATTGCGTGAGTTGAACGCAGTTTAGCATCAGGGCACCTCCAGATGCACCAATCTTGGAGTCCAGCAGGGGGAAGCAGTGAGTATGATAGGAGGGCAATTTCCCCTCTAGGGACCAAATGACCTGGCCTCACCCTTCACAGCAGGGTAGTCAGGCCTCGGGAGATACAAGTCTGACCTCAACAGGACCCAGGAGATATAGGTCTGACCTCAACAAGACCCAGGAGATACAAGACTGACCTCAACAAGACCCAGGAGATACAAGTCTGACCTCAACAGGACCCAGGAGAGCCTGGCATGGCTTCCCATACAGTAAATGTGCACTTGTCTCCAATGGGCATTCAATTTGATTTAATTTATTTATATAGCTTGACTGAGAACCTGTGGCTCTAACTAACTAACAGTACATTCAAATATAAACTAATCCCTACAAGCAGTGTTCTCTTGAGGACCCTGGGCAATCCACTTAAAAGAACCCAGCTGGGTCGAAAAATAATATATATATATATATATATATATATATATATATATATAGATAGATAGATAGATAGATAGATAGATAGATAAGTAATGTTACTGTTTTGTTGGAGAAATAAACAAGCCAAAGAGAAATAGCTGTGAGATGTGAGAACAGAGTGGAGGAGGGGGGGAGGAAGAGAGTGAAAGCTGGCATGACCACGACCATGACCATGACCAAACCTTATGTGCTGCAAAACCTGACAGGGTTGATCAAGGAAAAATACAAAACACAAATACAACCCTCCCAGGGTTGATCAGGGAACACTTCAAACACACACACAAATACACCCCCCCACCCTAACACACACACACACACACACACACACACACACACACACACACACACACACACACACAAACACTGCTACATTATAACACTTTGCAAAACACATAGATCCAATCACAAATATATCAGTGCACACACCGAAACACACTCACATCAAAACTCCACCCCACAACACCACAGACCACAGAGGATGATAAAATCGACTCAATGGTGAAAATGAGAATGTGAAAATGAAACCTTGAGGTAGTAAGGTCTGTATAGTGTGTGTGTACGTTGCGCGTGTGCTTGTACATGTACGTGTGTGTTTGTACATGTGTGTGTGTGTGTGTGTGTGTGTGTGTTTACGTGTGTGTGATACCTGCGGGTGGAGCAGATGGCAATGGAGCAGGCGCAGCAGCAGAACTCCCAAACGCATCAAAGTTGGCAAAGTCTGCGCTTGCGCTGGCATTCTGTGCTGCTGGAGGTCAGGAAGGGTCAACAGAACATACACAAACAAACAAACAAACAAACAGAGGGGGGATATGAATGATGGATGGTGACAGACTCTGATGAGCATGGACACAGAATAATGTGATAGTGGTCACAAGGTCAGACACGTGATGGCGACACCAACACCACAGAGATGGATCAGACTCAGACCACTCCAGCCCCATCCAGACTGGGAGATGGATCAGACTCAGACCACTCCAGCCCCATCCAGACTGGGAGAAGGATCAGACTCAGACTCAGACCACTCCAGCCCCATCAAGACTGGGAGATGGGGGCCAAAGAGCAAGAGCCAAACAAACTGCCTTTACCTCGTGACAGACCATCAACTCACATGTGGAGGTTAATATGCAAGGTCTTTCGTTTTGGTTTAGACACCTGTGTGTGTGTGTGTGTGTGTGTGTGTGTGTGTGTGTGTGTGTGTGTGTGTGTGTGTGTGTGTGTGTTTTTTCCACTACGAAAAAAATGATCTGCATAGTTTCTGTATAGGGCTACCAAGACCAATTTTACCAATAGATAGCATAGTGATGTGTGTCTGTTCATACACTTGTCACATAGCGCTAATTATAATATTAAAATGCTGTGTGTGTGTGTGTGTATGTGTGTGTGTGTGTGTGTGTGTATTGATGCCTGGATGGCTGTTGAAAGTACCTGGATGGCTGTTGAAATGTGCAAAGTTAGCAAAGTTTGCAGAGGAGGAGCTGGAAGCTTGAGAGGGCGGGGCTGCAAAGATGTCTCCACCCAGATCGCTGAGGAGGTCGAACTTCTCCTGATGAGACATATGCTGAGAACGGACCACCACTGGAGACTGAGAGAGAGAGAGAAGGGAATAAGAAAAAGGATGGCAAGATAGGAAGACAGAAAGAGAGAGAAAAAAGAGAAAAGGATGACAAAAAAGGATAAAAGATGAAGGAGTTGCAAGAGGAAGAGAGACAGAAGTAAGGGAAGGCAAGAGAAGGAATGTAATGGATGAGTGACGAAGGGAGGGAAGGGGACGCAGAGAAAGGCAAACGGAGAGAAGACATGAGAAAATGAAGAGACACTAGCTGGGTTTCCAATCGAATTACTCACACACCCACATTTACTCATTGACATACTCACACACACACAACCACCTGCACCCATATCACACACACACACACACACCCCCTCGCGCACACACCTGGCTGGGGGTGTTCTTGTTGAGGTGAAGGGCGGGGGCGGACTCCCCCAGTAGGGTCTTGAGTGGCCGCACCTCAGGCGTGCTGCTGGTGCTGCTGGCCGAGGAGCCGGAGATGGAGGCGTGCACTGAGGCCACCACCCGGGCCTGCTCTGGAGGGACGTACCTGAGACAGCACGCACACGCACACACGCGAAAACACACGTGTGAACACACACACACACACACACACACGTGTGAACACACACACACACACACACGCGAACACACACACACACACGCGTGTGAACACACACACACACACACACACACACACACACACACACACACATCAGGTCCTCCTATAGGACAACTCATGTATTACAGCACAGTACAGTGCTATCTGCTTTTGAACAACAATAACTTCTGCATGGAATTGTGCTTGTGCGCTGTCAGCTCTCCAACTGTTCTTTTTGTATATGTATATGTGTGTATATATATATGCGTGTGTGTGCGTGTGTGTGCGCGTGTGTGTGTGTGTGTGTGTGTATGTGTGACTGAGTATATACAAACTCACCATCTTTTCTTCTCGTACTTCTCTTGAAGAAACTCTTTCACTTTTTGTGGTTCTCGGAAGTCCGGGACGGAAGAAGTTCTGTCGTCATAGAGACCCAGCCAAATCGGTTTGCACACCTGCAAGACAAGCGGGATGATTGGAGTGGTCAGGGAAAAGCATCAGGCACGGTCGAGAAAGAGAAAGAGGAACAAACACAAAGACAAAGACAGACTCGCAGAGATAGGAGAACAAAAGAGAGCTCAACATATGTGCCATCAATCATTCATGCCCTCCGGTGTCTGGCACAGGCTGGGGGAGAGGCGGCGCCCGGAGCTACCGGCTTGGCACAAAAGGGGTTCTCTCTCTCTCTCTCTCTCTCTCTCTCTCTCTCTCTCTGTCTCGGCCCTGCTGCCGCTGAAGCCCTCCGACACCAGATAAAGAGCGGACTCCGAGCCAGCCTCCAGAGGCGGTCAGAGAGCAGCGGTGAGCAGAGGCCACTGATGGCATGCAGCTTTTGCTGAGCGTAAACATCTCCTCTCTCATCCGCCGTTTCCCAGACATCCCTTTCCTCTTCTTCTCATCGACTCCTCTTCGATCGCAGCCCTTGCCTCCCTCCTTCTCTTCCTGCCATCTTCCACACAGGCTCAATTTTCCACTCCTGTTGCCATTACAGTACTTAAATCTATTTGTTGTCCACCACACAACACCATCACTGAGGCACTCCTATGCGGCCAGCACAGATACATCTATTGTGTGTTTTACTTCCACATTGTGTATATCATTTCCACATTATTATTATGTTTTTATGTTAGCACAAACCTTTATCCAAAGTGACACATCACTATTAGTATGAATGACCCCTTGTTGTGGAGCCCGTGACCTTGGCCCCTCCCTACATCTGACAAGCTACAGGAACACACAGTGATCCACCATTGCTTCCCGAGATCCCTACTGAAGCTGGGAGACGTAGTTTCAGTGCTGAATGGCTTGCCATCCGCCACAAAGGCACTGGATGCAACACTGACCCTGGACCCTCGGGGTGTGAGTCAGGGGCCTGAGAGGACGAGACACCATTTACACCCCACCTGACCAGAGTCCATCTGAATGTGCATCCAATGAGGCGTTCTCCGCACGACTGGTGTACTGACGAACCTATGGGGCGGACAGCTCTGGACTGGCCAAACAAAACCACTCAGTAATGTGGAACCACCAGAGGAGGAAAAGGATGATCAGAGCCCCATTCAGGCTCCACATCCGTGCATTTGCACCATATACCAGGACGCTTACACAGCGCTCAGAGTCCTACAGGGTTTACTTGCACTGTGTGCATTGATGGACATTGTAGTTGATGCTGGTTTATGGTGTTGGTCTGGTGTGTGGCTGGGACACGTAGTTAACTGTGTTTGGAGTGGGAAGAGGTTTTTTGTCTGGTGCTTCACCATTCGCCATTGTACTGGAGGAAGGGGAAGGGGGAGGGGTTTAGCACATAGCAGCCAATGCAGTGGTAGAATTTGGCACATTCCAGAACATTCCTGGATTCCAAGGGAGCCCCTGACAAGGGAAAAAAAACAAACAAAAACATATGAAACACCTCACCGTCTCTCATTGAGGAAGGGAAGGGTGGTGGGGGGGGGGGGGATATGTGACAGAAAAAGTACAGCAGAGAAATGAGAGCAGGTGAAAGACACCAAGAGGAGAAAAAAGAAAAAGAAAGGTCAGAGAGAGAAGAGAGAATGAGAAAGGGAGAGTGAGAGATAACAGGAGATGGTGGAATGCACTTAGGGGCTGTCTTAAGTGCAGTACTGGTTTTCAGAAACAGACTTTCTGGAAGATTCCAGCCTGCTTTCAGAGCCAAACAGCCCCACCGCCTCCTACCACAACCAACCAGCACAATCCACAATTCACATAACCATGGCAACTACTCCTCCTCATGTCTCCTCTTCATTCCTCTCCTCTTTCTCATGTGTTCTTTGTCTCCTGTCACATGGTTCATATATCTGAGGGGCTCATATTCTGTTTCCCCCACTCTTTCACTCTTTTCCTCTCAGCATCCCATCCCACTTTCTACCTTCATCTCACTCTCGCTTCACTCTACTCTACCTCTTGACAGACACTGGATAAGCCCACACACAGCCAGACAACCTGGAAGTCTTCACAGATAAAACGCATAGAGTAGAGAATTCACATAAATATGCACAGGACAAACTCAGTTAATACATTACACACACACACACACACACACACACACACACACACACACACACACACACACACACACACACACACACACACACACACACACACACACACACACAGCCAAAATGAAATATGTGTGTGTGTGTGTGTGTCCAATATAGGCCTAAAAGGAAAGCAAGACCTCACAGAGCATGTGCATGTCCCTGCATACATGGAAAGCATGTGCAAACAAGGTGGCACTGATATGGATGCCACACACAGTGTTATCTCCCTCTGTGCAAGATCCTCACGAGATGGGCCGGTGTCTCACCCTCTCACGGCCGGTGTCTCACCCTCTCACGGGCCGGTGTGCACCTATTGAACCGTACCTCCAAAGCAAAATCAGAAATACCTTTTTACGCATCGTTGCTTATTTCTGCATAAATTGAGGCATAATGTTACATAGTAACTCTTGTGGCCTCCTGTTGGTGGCATAAAGTTAAGCAAGTCTGTTTCCACTAGCACTGCATAATGTCCCACTGGTGTAGTGTAAGATATGTGATGGATTGACGACCACAGTCTAAGTGATTCTTTGAAGACATCCAGATATGCGTAGCCACAGACCTAGCCTAAAGCCACATGAGAATGGCAGCACAAAGCTTTTCTGACGGTAATGGGCTGAAGACCGTTGGACACCTGCTAATACCGTTACTGTTACAGCCCTAACACATGGCTTCCTATTAATCTAGTGATGTCTGTTTGATTTGGCACACCTTCACATTGCACAAATACCATTTGAAGGAAATGGCATTTACAATTATTACAGTGAGATTCAGTGAAACGGTTCACATAAAGTTGCTGTAAGCAACATCATCTCTTGTGTGTCCCCTCTGTCAGACACACTGAAATAGGACAGTGTTGACTGGTTCAGAGTCAGGAGTTTTGTAACATTTCAGCTGAGAGTACCAGAGACACTTCTTTCCCCTAAAGAGCCTACTTTTGTGAGCGTACAAAAAAACATTTAAAAAAAAAAAAAAAAAAAAATAGGACAGTTTTAATGTCTGGGACTCATTTCAGCATAACAACATTAGTATCAAACATGTGGGACAAGTTCAGACATTACTAAATCATGCCAGAGAGAGAGAGAGAAAACTCCTTATCATTCCCCAGCTTGGGAGAGGGCAGAAACCTAATGTGTTTTAAATTCCTCTGTGTCCATCGGCCAAACTCATCTGGAGAACACACTGCAGGGAGTCTGTACACAACATTTACTGCCTGCCTGCCTACCTGCCTGCCTGTGTCCCAGTCTCCATGGCCACAGTGCTGGATTAGCACCTTTGAAACCGCCTGGAGGGAGCTCTTCACATTCCCTCCTTGAAACGTGGTTTCACTGGGAGTTCATCTCAAGCAGCATGAAGTGGTTTAGCGCTTCCCTTCATCTGATCACTGACAACTAGGCATTTAAATATGCATCAGCTTGGATAGATGGAGTCTCTCAAAAAGGTAAAAACACAAAATGACTGACAAATATATAAAAAAAAAAGTAGTGTGAGGTGCACACTCACTTTTTGTGTGTGACAGGGTGTCAAATGTCTCACGTCTCTCATTGCCAATTGCGTAGATTGATTGTGTGGTGATCAAATTCTGAGGACGTCATCAAACTCGGAATAATTATCTATTCAACTGTAACCACTTAGTTCCACAACTTGAATAGTTTGGGGTTTTTAGTACAATGTAGTTATTATGCCAATCACTACATATATCACCACAACATACCAAACCTAACCTTAAACACAACCCTATATAGTAACTCTAAATACATAATGTACCGGTGTGGGCTCAAGAGAGGTACCCTACACTAATTCATTAAAGGAGTGTGAAGTGTCAAGTTCTTAAAGCTAGTTTAAAAAGTCTCAACCAGGGTTCTTTCATCAGCTCGGATAAGGCAATCTCTATAGCAAGAGCAGGAGGGCATATTTACTGCATGAGTGAGATATGCATATTCATGGGAAACACTCGCTGTCCTCCGTGTCTTTACTGACGCACATCTGAGTCACAGAGACACTGGAGGACAAACATTCAGGGGAAAAACGCAATGAACTTTAGTCCCTGACATGCCATGACTGCACAACCTCATTGCAACCCACAGGCCATCCAGTCCATTAAGTCAGAACAAGATCGGAGATCATGCAGAACAACAAAACATCAAAAGCGCAGTGCATGTATCTCTATGGTCCTTTACCTTCTCTTCCTCCTCTAGCCCCCTCTTCCTCTCTTCATCCCCCCCATATACCTCTCCTCCCCTAGGCAGACATGTATTCCCCTTGCCCCCGTGTAACGTCACAGTTCACCCAGCGACAGGCAGCACTAATGAATGCTGTCAGAGTCCTGACCGACTGAACTGGGGCCTCTCTGCAGTGACCCGATTCCCCCCCGTACGGCTCCGGTCCAGACGTGGAGGCCCTGACCTCCGGCCTGACCTGGGGGGCCTGAGTGGCGGATGCCTACCTCGTTCCCGTGCTTCTGGAGAAACTCGATTTCCTGCTGCGCAAAGGTCGTCATGGAGATGGACTTCACTCTGTGAGGAGGGTTCAGCCCTCGTCTGTGGGTGGGGAGAGAGAGAGAGAGAAGAGAGAGGGTTGGAGGGGGTCATTTGTTTTCAGGAAAGTACGCATGCAGTACGCAATCATTAAACTGGGGTCTGTCTGTCTGTCTGTCTGTCTGTCTGTCTGTCTGTCTGTCTGTCTGTCTGTCTGTCTGTCTGTCTGTCTGTCTGTCTGTCTGTCTGTCTGTCTGTCTGTCTGTCTGTCTGTCTGTCTGTCTGTCTGTCTGTCTGTCTGTCTAAGAAAGGGGGCAAGAGAGAGAAATGCTGGGCTCTGGGCTTATTACACACAGATATGGGACAAGGACAGAGACAGACATCAGGGCTCCTCTGTGTGTGTGTGTGTGTGTGTGTGTGTGTGTGTGTGTGTGTATGTGTCTGTGTGTGTGCCCAAGCCTCATGAGTGTTCGTGTGCTCAGACTAGAATCTACAATATCTTGGCCATCGCTACGGTATGCAGAGCATTTCAGCGGGAAAGAATTTACAAGGGCTTACCTAACAACAACATGTGTGTGTGCACAAGAAAAGAAGTGTTCTATGAGGGCCATTTCCTTCCACCATTTACCCCTTCCTGATAAGAACTCCCATGGGGAAGAGGGAAGAGGTCTTATGCGTGAGTGAATGTGTGTGTGTGTGTGTGTGTGTGTGTGTAGTGTACAGAGTTGTGAAACCACACCCTTCCATTCCCCTTCCCCTCATCTCTCCCTCTCATCACTACCCTTCATGCATCCCCCTCTCCTGCATCCTTCAACTTTTCCTTGGACTCTCTCCATCAACCCTCTCTACCTCTCTCTCAACTTCACCCACCCACCCACCCTCCCTCCCTCTGTCAACATCACCCTCCCTTCCCCTCGCTCAACATCACCCTCCCTTCCTCTCTCTCAACCTCACCCTCCCTTCCTCTCTGTCAACATCACCCTCCCTTCCCCTCGCTCAACCTCACCCTCCCTTCCTCTCTCTCAACCTCACCCTCCCTTCCCCTCGCTCAACCTCACCCTCCCTTCCTCTCTCTCAACCTCACCCTCCCTTCCCTTCCCCTCTCTCAACCTCACCCTCCCTTCCCTTCCCCTCTCTCAACCTCACCCTCCCTTCCCCTCGCTCAACCTCACCCTCCCTTCCTCTCTCTCAACCTCACCCTCCCTTCCTCTCTCAACCTCACCCTCCATTTCTCCCTCTCTCAACCTCCCCCCTCCCTCCCCCTTTCTGTCAGATCCTGCCCAATTCCCAGCTGAGCCATCTCTTCAAGGCTTCAAAAACACAAGTAGGACATTTTATTTGGGTTGGCAAACATCTCATCACTCCTCTCTCTTCTCTCCCTCCCTCCTTCTCTCTCTGTGTCATACATACTGCAGTATAGCTGGCATGAGAACACCCTCTTGGCCATTAAGTCCTATCACTGTGCTAATCATAAGAAGGAGAGGAGTAGACATCTGAGACACGCTATTTATATATACACACACACACACACACACACACACACACACACACACACTTGATCAATCACAAGACTGTACAGGCACACATGCACACACACATACAGGCCAATAACAGTCATACATTTGTACGCAAACACAAGTTCAATCAAGTAACTTTGAGTATTGAAGAGAGATGGATTCCCTAAAGGACATGCGTTGACAAAGGACATTGCAATCGTTCACCCTACCTGTGACACGGATACAGTCTGTGTGTGTGTGTGTGTGTGTGTAGAAGCCTTATTACATTTGACCAAGCCCCTAAATAATTCAGAACACCGCTATGGGCGACTGAATTCAACAGTGATAGGGCTGAGGACCACTCACACACGCACATCCACCATCTGTGGAGGGAGAACTGAATTCAACATCGATAGGGCTGAGGACCACTCACACACACACACATCCACCATCTGTGGAGGGAGAACAGAGCTCACTGCTGATGCACAACACCTCAGGGCTAGAGACACCCCCCCCCCCCCACACACACACACACACACACACACACACACACACACACACCTCTGTATTCCTCTTCTCTGGTTATCACTACCTTAGGGGGTGCCACCATGCTGATAACACAGGCTCTTCAGTCTGGTCCAATGCATGAGTGAGTAAACCTCCTGCTTTAAAGAGAGGATGACAGCTTCCATTTGCAGCTTACAGGGTATGTGCATGTGTACAAGTGCATGCGTGTATGTGGATGCGTGTATGCATACATATGTGTGCGTATTAGGGGTACGTATACGTATCGATATCCGTTTTTAGCGTGTAAGATACGACTACATCGATGCGTGACGTCCCGTATCGGTATTAAAATGGCATAAACCGGTCTTTGCCCGATTTAAAAGTTATGAACCAGTTCACAAGCGTTTGTCTCTCCGTTAACTTGCTACGCAAAACACTAAACACTGGCTGACCTGTTGCATTTGATCTCAGTCAGAACAATGACAGCCTGTCATTGGCCAAAGCCCGCATAGCATAAACCAATCAGGCTGTATTCTCACAAATAACGCCAAGACCAGAGAATGACAGATTACAACTCCCAATCATTTAAACGGCCAATGCTATGCTAGCTACGCCATTCATTTCAATGGCCAATGCTATGCTAGCTACTTCAGCCAAGGAAGATACATCGTTGTTGATTGCGTGATTCTACAGACATCCTCGGATTTAAATCATTATAATAATAATAAATAGGAGAATATTTGTATCATTAACAACTATGTTCAACATTTATAGTCATGATTCCGAGACCGAGCCATCGTGATGTCCCAACATAAATAAAAGCACTATATTGTAACGTGCCGGCATAGTCGCCCCATAATGCCGTGCGGCGGGGGCATACTTTTCTCTATGTGATGCACTAGTGCTCAACGATGTTTTCTAACAATGTTCCTTACTGTTCTAATTGCATGTCGTTGTTCTGTCTTGGGACAGAGTTTATACAGGTGTGTGACGGTAGCACAGTCTGTTCGTGATAACTTTTACCAGGGCATAAAGCCCGTGTCATTTTGACATCGTGTTGTGTTTAGTGTTAATGAGTGAGAGGAATAAAAAGCCATAACAAATATTCCGCACTTCCGTGATCTGTTACAATATGAACACTGGAAATGGCAGTGAATAAATAAATAACCACTAAACTCAATCGCGTGGATATAGCCATTGTGGAATAGAATTTACATATCTACATTCTGTAACAGTACCTCCACCTCTGCCCTGGTGAAATTAGGTCTGGGTTTACTGGTGCTTGCTTTGAAATGATCAGTCAGACAAGTCAGACAAGTAAGAAAATGTTTCGAGAATGAGGTCCATTGTTTCCTCACAACTCAGTGGTTTCAATTATTGAACTGCATCGAATCGCATCGAATCGTACTGAATCGTTTTTTATCAACATGCATCTTTTCTTGTATCGTATCGTGCCCATGTATCGAGATACGAATCGGATCGTCTTTGTCATGAGAGATTTACACCCCTAGTGCGTATGCATCAAACTCATTGCCACCCATGGGCTGTCCAGCCTGTTCCTAGGCAGGGAATGTCCCTAACAGTCACAACAGCTCTGAGCCGGGGTGTGCCGGGGGGGGGGGGGGGGGGGGGGTGAGGGCATTCCCTGAGCTCATAGTGACTCTGGCTCGAGCAAACGTCGAGTGTCTGGAGAGATCTACGCCAAACACCGTCCCCAGCTCTTTAATCCCATCAGGGGACTTATCATGGACTCTTACTACCGCGGCCAGCAGCCGACTCAGACCACAGCTGGCCCTCGCCTAGCATGACTTCACTCAGGGATCCATCTGAAGTTACCTTATGATGATCATCATCTTTAACCCAGGGATTCATCTGAAGTTACCTTATGTTGATCATCATCTTTAACCCAGGGATTCATCTGAAGTTACCTTATGATGATCATCATCTTTAACCTAGGGATTCATCTGAAGTTACCTTATGTTAAATCATCTTTAACCCAGGGATTCATCTGAAGTTATCTTATGTTAAATCATCTTTAACCCAGGGATTCATCTGAAGTTACCTTATGTTGATCATCTTTAACCTAGGGATTCATCTGAAGTTACCTTATGTTAAATCATCTTTAACCCAGGGATTCATCTGAAGTTACCTTATGTTAAATCATCTTTAACCCAGGGATTCATCTGAAGTTACCTTATGATGATCATCTTAAACCAACATCATGGATAGAGCCAGAAATCGTAATCCCAATATTTACAGCCACAAGCTTGTTTGCGGCATTTTGACCCCCCAGTTGGAGTCAGTGGACCCCTGCCAAATCAGGGCTATGTCCTTCAGAGAATCAGAGGGCCCCTGTCAGGTTGGTATCCCCACACCTGAGCGACAGGTACACACAGGGAGAGATACCAGGAGGACACGTAACCTTCAGGACGGAGTCAAAATGACCGCACGCATCCGCTGGCTCAGCCGTGACGTGAAGCATGCACAGCTGCTGGCCAGGCGTTACCTGACACAACCTGCTGCCGAGGGAAAAGAAAATCTCTTACAAATGTTCCTGCTTCCTCTTATGCAATCAGAAAAGGATCTCATCCAGGATCTGAGCACACGAGACGAGAGTAAAACATTCCTTAGTGGTTTATCTCAAATGAGCAGTAGCCCAGGACTAAAGAGAGACAGACTAGCTAAATAGCCAAGGAGCTTTGTATAGACACCACTACCAAATGATTTCACACAGAAAGTCCACTATTGTGCCAATATCATTTAAATCTAGTCAGAGGACATAAACATTCAATTCAATTGTATTTATATAGCACCAAAACAATACAATTGTCTCAAGGCGCTTTAGAGAGCCCAAGGCCGGAAACCCTGTGACTGAGTTTCATTGTCATTTAAACTCACACGATCACGACTCTCACTGCCAGATGGGACAATCTAATGCCATATCAGGGGAATAGCCTAATGCAGGGCTGTATGTTAGGCTACACGCCGAAAACAGGTAGTCAATAATATTCTTCTTCATCCGAGCCCTGCATTAGGCTATTACCCTGATATGGCAATAGATTGTCATAGTAACGCACATTCTGAACTCTTACTAATGATATATATGTATAATGTTTTCTTAATACCACACCCTATTCCATGCCAGTAGCTTCTCAGCATGTTCAATAATGTCTCTTGTGTCATTATTACCATTGGTAGAAGGACATTACATATACTACCATCAAAGTGAAGCAATTTTGTGGTTGTTCCCACTATTGTTTGGCAAGACTCTGGCATCCTTCATGTTTTGTGCCACATCAGCTACTTCCTCCTTCCTCATGTGTCCTTATTGCATCAGAATTCATCAGAGTGCATTTCCTGAAACAACTCCAAGCTATTTCAAATCTAGATGGATGAATCAGTCCGTACAACGTACTCCGCCTAATCTGCTGACAAGTGTGTCTGACGACCCAGTTAGTGAGTAAGATATCTCTTTAATGTCCCATTACGCGCAGATGAGGTGCTTCCCACACTTACTCTCCTGTGTGTTTTTGGTAATGTGTGTGTGTGTGTGTGTGTGTGTACACCATTGCTCTCATTGCTGGAGGATGGCCTGGGTGAGGCAGACTAGAGCAGAGGCCTTGATAAACAGCTCGGTGCAGAGAGGAGAGATACGTTATCTAGCCTGAGGGAGATACGGCTCATTAATGACAAACCCACTTCAACAGTCACCAACAAGGACATCTGCTAGAACAGACATGTATGCACACCCACCTATGTATTACAATGACACTCATTTGATAAGATTAAACTTCACTAACAACAGAAACACATGGCATGCAGAAGGTCTGATGATTGTGTGTGTGTGTGTGTGTGTGTTTGTGTGTTAGAGAATGATGCCAGCACAGACACAGGTGCCGGCTGTTGTCGGTTCTCACCTGTGTGTGAGTGGGTGTGTGTGTGTGTGTGGGGGATTCCACTGTGTGAGTGTGGAGAGAAAGAGGGAAGCCCTTGGGCGGGGTGTGTGGGTGTGTGTGTGTGTGTCAGTATTACAGAAAAGATAGGAAGCGTGAGCACCACATAAGGGACATGTCACACATAAGTAGGCCAGGACACATACGTCTGTGTGTGTGTGTGTGTGTGTGTGTGTGTGTGTGTGTGTGTGTGTGTACACCCTGCTGAAGGGAATACAAAAACCCTTTTACAAAACAAAAGCCATATGTGAATAAGATATCAGGTTATGACTCAGTTACATGACTAGCTCTGTGGTTCCCATAACTAGATATATCTGCATCACATACACACATCAGTTCTTTCCAGTGGATGTGCTTTTCTGTGTGTGGTGTCCATGTTCCGAGCCTTGGGCAGGTAACAGTGGAGGCTAGTTCAGGAAATCTGGGTCAGTTACTGGGAAAGTATCCACAACACTCCCAGCATTAAAGTGCCTGGTTACAATAAAGCAGTTACAGCCACACAATATGTTGGGTTTTGTGTGCATGGGAAAAATAATAATACTAATAATTTCGCTTTTTGGATATATATTCTTGAGCACTGCAGAGATAGACATTTTGGATTGTGTGTGTGTCTTTCTATATGAAACAGAGAGATTGTAGAGAGCTAAAGACATCTCTGGTGGAGTGTCTGTATCTGTGTGTGTGTGAGAGATACAGAGAGACTGTGTGTGTGATGCAGAGAGAGGGGAGTACTAAATGGACATATTCACCCATTAGGGTGTGTGAGCCTGCAGCCGCACAAAGAAGCCACTGCCTCCTAGTTGGTGCTCCCCCTCACAGCTGCAGAATACCAACACACACAGAGTCTAGAAGAGCTGTACCAACACACACACACACACACACACACACACACACACACACACACACACACACACACACACACACACACACACACACACACACACACACACACACACACACACACACACACACACACACACACACACACACCTTTTGTACTACATTTGAGACAAGCAGCAGCGTACCGGTCCCTCATTTGCATAATGTTCTTCCTGACACTCAGCCTCCCTTGCTGGGCCAATCACAGCAAGGGGTGTACAGAACTAGGCTGACGTGCCTGGAAGAAACAGCTGGGTTGACGGTAGCTCCGCCTGCGTGTTTGGACTGAGGGCGTCTGGAGTTTACCTGTCCCGAGGCAACGCATATGCCACCTGGAATGATGCCGCTACTACAAAGACACTAGTTCCACCTGGTAATAAGATCATTTTATATGACGTGATGTGACCTTCAATCATATTCATTCTTCTCTCATACACATTAATGATTGAAGCCTTTTTAAGCAAATGTTAAATGATGAGGCATCATGAACTCCTATCGTGTCAAACCCAACAGCAGGGAAGGCCTTTCTGTATCGGATCGGTCGTGAAGTCTTCCATCTTCCTCTAAATGGTTCGTGCTACAGCTGGCACAAGCCAAAGGATAAGGATGTAATCGCTGAGATTAGGTGAGCTGGCAAATTGAGCTTTTTGTCCAAATCTTTTTGAAAACTGCAACACCATTTGGACTACATAAAGAACTCTACAAATTCCATACTGCAGCATATGGCACAGCCCTCTTCAGCTCAGAGGCCTCCGTAGCCCGGTGGTAGCCCGGTGGTAGCCCGGTGGTAGCCCGGTGGTAGCCCGGTGGTAGCCCGGTGGTAGCCCAGTGGTAGCCCAGTGCATGCAGGCCTGTGAGATGGACTAACCCGAGGGCAGAAGCTGTGTCTTGACAGTAAAAAAAAGAATGCGTGACCTAAAGGCAGACAACCACAGGTAGGCAATAGAGCACATATACTCAGTGCAGTCAGAGACACACTTAACACAAGCATGGAATAAATGACCAGCTTTCAAACATAAAACACAAACATGCACATTTCAAGTGGTCTCTCTCTCTCTCTCTCTCTCTCTCTCTCTCTCTCTCTCTCTCTCTCTCTCATACACAAACACACACTGTTGTTCTTCAAGCAGCAAAGTCCAACACACCCACAGAAGGAATGTGTTTACACAACGACCCCTTCAAAAGCCTTTGTGAGTGTGAGGTGTGTGTGTGTGTGTGTGTGTGTGTGTGTGTGTGTGTGTGTGTGTGTGTGTGTGTGTGTGTTTTGACCCTGTAGTGACCTGCCCGAGAGGCCAGTCTGGTTGGCATGACCATCAACAGCATGACTTTGGTGTTGTTAGCTCCCTGCTCACCCCCTGAGACACAGGATCATAGTGACATCGGGCATCTAAGCTTAACTACTAGTGTCATCTAGCAATTTTTGACAGGGATTGCGCTCATACTTCACGGGTCAAACTAAAGGCCACGGCTAGCAGTGCTGTATTCAAGCATGTCTATGACTCAGTGTCGTACATGTAACGAATGTGGTGTATTTATTACAGTGCACTAGTGGAGTCGAGCCATTTCACTGGTTCAGGCTATGCAAAAGGGCCACATGATGGCCAGGTCAGACACACAGCACACCAACACCCAAACTCTGAACTGAAACAAAGTTTTAATTTATTGTCATTTTCAACCAAACATTGAGATTGCAGAATTTCTTTTTACCAACATACACACATAAAAAGCGAATAATTGAACAACTGATACGCTCACTCTCTCATTAACAGCCCTCCTTCAAACCAGCTTATACTGAGAGCAACCCATCAGAAGAATCAGAAACAGTCGTCCATTTCCCTAAGCAGGCCAGGCTACATTGATCCATACCATCTCATCAGCCAATACAACATGGCAAAACTGCCTCACGCTGTCTCCTGACCAGCCAATCAGGCTCCAGTTGAGGGGTTTCCCATCAGCCTTTGGCCTACTCTCAGATCCCTAGGAGACTCCAGACAGATCTCTCAGGACACATGTAAGTGTGCCGGCGCTCAGAAAAGAACTCAATTAAGGCAGACCCACAGCACTGCAGGGAAATGCACGGCTCTCCGTCCCCAACTAGAGTGAGGGATGAACAAGTCAAGATGAAAGCAGGAGGAGGAGAGCCAAGACGTGAGGAGCGCTGGAGAAGACGAGGGCCGAGGAGGAGAGGAAGAGAGTGGAGGGGATCCCATAAGCATGACGGTGATGTAGAGGAGTGGGGCCTAGGGTTGCCAGGAGACAGGTGAAGGCTAAAACATGGATAAGGGAGGGCGGAAGGTAAGGTCACACAGGGCAATGTGTGCAACTCCTAAACATAGAGCAGACTGATACAGTAGCTCCTTAAATCAACCCTCCCGGCTGTGCGGTGCAGGAAAAACATGGCTGCCGGTCTCCACCGGAGGAAGAGATGAGAAAGTCAGGATGAAAAACGAGGAGAGCTAGAGAAGATAAGGGCCATCGACGGAAAGAGGAAAGCAGAAATGATCCAGCAAGGATCAGCAACACAGGAGTTATAGGAGTGGTGAGGAGAACAATGAGGTTCAGATGTGAAGGTTAGAACACGGAAGAGAGAGTGGAGGGCAAGGACACACAGGACACACAGGACACGGTGTGTGTTGGGGATGACATGGCTAGGAATACAGCACTCCAGAGATTCCTCCGCGTTTTAAGAGGACTAAAGTGTCTGAAGAGTCGTCGTATTTTGGTTTTTATAAGAGTGCGGAGGGAAACTACAGCTACAGACACATATGAGCCAAGCAATAAAATAGCCCTGCTGTATGTGTTCAGCAAACTTTGCTGTAACAAGCTTGCTACGCACACAGCTAATGATAATAAACTCTTCCCTTTAAGATACCCACACAGTACACAACACCACTGTTATTCAGTTATCAAGCGCAATGTATGCTTGACATGATGAACTAGTAAGACGTGCTAGCTAGTTAGCCGGTCCTAGTTGCTAGTGTCATCACACAAAATCCGCCTTTTTTTTTCTTTTTAAGCGAAGCAACACCTTATTTTATTTAGACTTGACAAACCGAACAAAACTTGCGATTGTAGCAAAACATAAAAACTCTGTTATCATTGTATCTCTAGTGTGTGCAACACCTACATCCGTCTCTCCTCAATCAGTCGTCTTAGGCTGTGAGGAGCTCCACTGTCTTAACTAATAACAAGTGAGTCAACACAGTGGCGGTACACACAGGAGAGGAGAGGAGAGTCCTTCGTCTCTCTTCCTCCTACATACAATTATGAACCATTAGCACACTACCCATGGGAGACATGACAACACCCCACAGTGACAGACAGCAGGGGAAAGGTGAGGGCTAAAGGTAACCGGGGGGATCTGAGATTCCAGAGCGACCACGCATTTCCTGGGACTTCTCCCACTCTGTGGGGATCTGTCTGAACACAGTTGGGTCCCACCAGTGCTCATTATCACATCCACCTCAAAGGATATAGACAGACGTCACAAAGCCGCAGTAAGAGTCTGCACAATGACGTGCATTTCTTTGAAGTGATCCAAAAATTCAAAACACCCAGAAGCAGACTGCTACGCAGGACAAAGGAAACACTCACTCACACCAACAGACACAAAAGCACCCCTTTCAGCCACACATGGGACTTCAATACGACATGATTGGGATTTATCAAACTTTTTCTTACAAGTGATGACAATGTAAGATCATAGTTCTCAATCTACATGGATGTCAGGAAGGATAACTGGGTCACTGGATTTCACTGAACAATTAGGATGATTTCTTCCTGCTGCATCAGATTGTTTGGATGGAAGACAGTGTGATCCAGCCACATAACCATAACGGTACTCTACAGAGCTGAGAGATATTTCACAAAGCAGCATTTCTGAGTTAGCCGGATAACTCTGCTAAGTACAACCTGGAGAAATCCCACAATTCTGAAACAGACTGTCAAAATATTGTGTTTATGTTTCCAGGCTACTAAGTGGATCTGGATCTGGATCATTCTAATCCTTCTGTGTGTGTGAATTATCCCCTGCTATGTTCACTAATGTGGTAAACTTAAAGAGTCAAGGAACGGTGCTGCTAAATGCGGTGTGTCTAGCAGGCAGAAGTATCTGAAAAATGAGAACAGAAACTGGCCGTGTTGAATGTGTGACTGAACTTCCAGGAACCAATTTGTCCACATTCTCTTTGTACAGGTGCAAAAAAACACAGCCAATGATGTTTGCTGAGGGACATGGTCAATGGACACAATATTTGCTAAGAAAAGGTACAAAAGTACACACACACACACTCCCTCCTGCTTATAGAATAAACCATTATTCTATGAAGGGTACTATGAGCTGTAAAACAGTGTGACGCCCACAAGGAAAGATGTCCTTAAGGTGAATACTTGTGGGTTTAATAAATGCACAAGACACAGTGCCCAAAATTTGAGTACTTCAGGCCAAAACGTCAGGGTCTTCTTAAATAGTCTTTAAGAGATATTCTTCGTGAAATTGTTTCCATGTAGGAAAAAAGCTCTGGACAGGAAAGTCAAGTGCACAACCTTTTTAAGCTCGCCCTACAAAAGAGCTGTTACAAAGATGTGTGTACACAGCTCATGTGATGGCTCTTTCTCTCTTCTCTTTTCTGCTGGACATATTTATGAATGGCACAACAGTCAAGAAATATTCCACGATTCCAATATTACGCAGTACAGCTGACTGGTCAGCAACTCATCTCTTAAAATCCACGTCTTTAACTTCCCCCGAGGGTTGAATTCTGATTATTTTCCCATTTTGGGAGGGGCGGGGACAAATATCTAACACTAATCCTAAATCCGTAGCTGTGCAGATGCTGAGTTACACAACCACGCAGGGTCGGACCGAGCTGGATCGAGCCACTGACAACTGTCAAAAGCATTTCGTGCCAACTAACAGTAACGTTAGCTAGCTAGTTGAATGGACAGTCAGTTAGCTAGCCCACAATAGCACCACAGTGTGCATGTGGAAAGTCATTACTGACTTTCAAATGAGGAGTCGAGTTGGCACCGTGCGCCACATCAATAATAAACAAGGTGCAAACGATAAACAAGTGTATGATTACGCGCCATTGTGAACTGCCCTCGCAGAGTCGTGGCGTGCTGCAGGCTAATAACAGAGCTCATCATTTAGCATCAATCAACAAGTTGTCACAAGCTTTGGCTCGGGGCTAAACTAGGTCTGAGGTACTAGATAGCGGTGGTCAGGCCAACTGTCACAACTTGCCGGTTGTTTGGATTGCTGTTCAAGAACTGTCTTGTTGTCTGCTCTTGCTAGCTACCGGTCAATGAAGAGATAACGGCTACATTCTTGAGAGCGCTATGCCAAGCTATCCAACAGACAGTGTAACAATATGGGTATCAACTAGATCACAATGAAATGTTCTACTACTCTCCAACGTTTTGGGGCGTTTTAAATATAAATTGCGTTTAACGAATAGTATTTCATAGCAGTCCTTGATAAATATTGTTGATGCACTTGGCTGGTAGCGTTGAAGAAAAGGGCCTGGATAATGCAGCTAGCTGTAGCTAGCTCGCCTTACCAGGTCAGAATCAGGGGCGTCTCACAACTAGCCAATGTGCGCTGGGTGGGTATCTCAAACTCGATATGATAACGTTAACCTTAAATATCCTAGCTTTACTATCTAGCTTGTGCCAGTCAATGTAAGCTAACATTACTCTTCCGAGCGGCATCACACATTTACTACCAGGTAATCTGTTAAAAAAAAAACTTAAACCAGCTATAACAATTATACAGTGTCTATCATAACAAGATCATGAAGTTGCACCGTGTTAGCACTGCCCTAAGGTAGCGATTATGTTAGCGCGCTATTACCGCTAAATGTCTGGCTAAATAACTTAGCTGTGAATGTGGCTAGCCGGCTAGCTACCCAACCCCCCACCCACCGGACAAAAATGCAGACAATAATGTCGGCTTGTGTTGAAGGCAGGTCTACAAACTCTTATATGAAGTGTTTGTAGTTTCCTCTAACATTTAACATCCATTAATATGCGCATGTCCTCAAGATAAAAAGGTCACTTGTTAATAAAAAACGACCTGCAAATAGGCAAAGTGTTACTTACAGAATACCGGAGCAGGAGGTACAGACGAAGGACCCCACCGTCATGTTGGCATAGGTTGGGCCGCGTTGGTCGCAGTCAAAGCACTTTCTATTGGGAGGCAAACTAGTCATTTCTCGGAGCATCTTCAGGTGTTTCTCCTCCTGCTTTCGCTTCGCACTCGCAGCCATGGCTGGGGCCAGGATAGGTAGGATCAAGGGAGGGGGGAAAGACAAACCGGCGAGGGACCTGAAACACCCAGGTACAACGTGCTAGCCGCGGCTTAACAGATAGCTACCAACTCGCGGTCGAGCGTAGTCAGAATAGAGGAGGGTGGCTGAATGAAGAGACGGACCGGAATTCACAACGGCCTCACGTTGCCACGAACAAGGAGTCGGGGCGCCGTAGTCAAGAGAAGAGCACGCAACGCCCGAGAGTGGATCCTATCTGAGTGCGAGTTAGCGCCACCCAGCAACCCGAAACTGTCTTTCAATTCGCTGTTTGCATGACCTAATTCACAGCGGGCTACACTCGCTTCAGCCTAGAATGAAACACCAAAGTTTTGTTCTTTGTGACATAGACTACTGCAATATCACTTGGCACAACAAAAGGTGAAAATCATTAGAAACAATAGGCCAATAGTACACAAAAGAAAACCTTTTAAATGTCTTTAGAAACGTCATTCAGTAAAACCTCTCATTTCAAATAAGGGAATAGGAGAAAATAATGAAGACTCGTTTTGATTAGACGGCTGATTTGACATCCCCCTTCATCTCCAAGTCCACAGAAGTTTTATGTTGAAGGCTGACATGCTCAAACATCAATATCTCTTCCAGGAATTGCTACAATGATTGATCACTGTCATTTCTAGTTTGTCTGAAAAAAAGGGGTAACATCACCTTTTGGCAAGCCAGCTCTGGCATGCCACACAACATCCAGACACTATCCTGGAGCAAGGAGGCACACAGGAGTTCACTGACTGGAATTGTTCAGTTCAGAAATAGAGTGACCAAAACAGAATCCCTTTGTTCTTTCTCAGGTGATTAAATAAAGGCAAATAATGTCTCATACTCGTGCTGTTTTGCAAACTGGTGACAACAGTGGTGTTACCAGTGAATGCGTAGCCTTACATGTGGAGGCTTCTAAATTTGTAGGCTGTCACATCATTGCTTACATTTTTGTCTGTGTACTCCATTGTAAGTTTCTAAAGGCTATCAAAACCATTCATTTCTTAATCACTTTTATGGTTGGGTCACAGACATCAACAGATTCAATCAAGAGGAACTCAAGAGGAACTCAAGAGGATTCAAGAGGAACTCCTCTTTCCAGACAAGTTCAAGTTCTTGTTACCCAAGGACTGTGTGCGGAAAATACAGGCTAGAGCTCTTTGTGTGTTTATTTAAAAAGCTCTGTCAATATTAGGGTAAAATGACCTGTGAAAACAGAATAAAACTGGTTGTAGGTCATTGACATAATATGAATCCATTGGGAACCGTAATGTGGATAAAACAGTGTAAAAATGGATTTGGAATGCATCATTTTCTAATTTCCTTTCTAAGTGGCTGCTCTCTGGTATGCACAATTGCAGAACCCTGTGGCTTTCACTAACATTTAGCACATACACATGAGCTACCAGCTGTTTTTTGCCCAAAGCTAATCCCCCTTTTAGTTACAGAAGAATGTACAAGAAAGCTTCTTCAACAGCCGTAGCATTAAAACATTCCTGCTGGAATGCTGTCTATGCAAGTCCGATAACGAAGAGAGCTTGATAACTTCCTGTCAAAGGCTTAGCACTGATCACAGCAGTCACACAGATCACAGTGCAGACACCCACATCAGAGTAACAAGCACTGTATTTCCTGTTTGTGGCTGTACCATTTCCTGTTTTCTGAAAAGGCACAACTTTACTACTCTAGCTATAAACCTGCAAACAGGGAAACACACACTATTAATAATAGAGACCAAATATCTCGAGCCAGTCTGTGATTGCGCTAGAGGGGCTGAAAGCCAGTTCTCTTGAAATTACACAAGACATATGTTCTTTTCACCAATCTCTAAGCCATCACCCGTTGATCATTTTCTTTTTTTTATTACGTTCTCTGAGCCTGTTGAAACCACGCTTTCCATGATTAAATTATAGCAGAGAAGTGAAAATCAAGCGCTACCATTCTACCAGCTTCTTTCTGAAATACCTATTTTATTATTCATGAATATTTTGCATGAGTATCAATAATACATTTGCGACGATAGACAAAAAAAAAAAAAAGACATAGCAAGAACATCCAATGAGATGCCCTGATTACATCAGGGGATGTGTGTGTGTGTATGTGTGTCTGTGACAGCTCAATTTCTCTGTCCTGTCCTGTCCTTTTCATTCCCTCTGGTGTTAGCTGTTGGATATCATATCCCCAGAACTCAAACATCTGATTTAGCTGGTCAAGAGAATATGATTTCTTGTTGTTGTTTTTTTTAGAAATGGGTTGGAAGTCATCCCACTAGTGATGGGAGCACTGATTGTTTGTGAGTGAGCCCTCTAACCACTACTAAGTGCATGTGTGTTGCTTTGGGATGTCTGCAGCAAGGCTGGGCTGAAGTCCAGGGGCCGCTGGTTCTCTGTGTAGCCGTAGAGCTTCTTCAGACCCACGCGGGCTGCTTCCTCCTCTGCCGCTAGCAGCGTCTCACCTGGTCCCTCTGCCAGGAGTTTCTTATCACTTATCACAGACAGGCAGATGCATTCAACCACAAATGCCACATAGACACACATACAAACAGACAGACACACACATACATACAGACAGAAATTAATAATCATCTTTCAATAATACCCACTACATTATGGATACTTATATTCTACTGTGTTTGTTAGAACTCAACGATGCTAGAAACAATAATAAGAAAACTGATGACTAAACATTTTATGATGTATTTATTTTTATGTGCAGGCAGTGTGAACTGTGGCAGAGTAACTACATGGCTGGACGTACGTGTAGAGGCCCACAAAGAAGAGTGGCAGGACCGTGCTGGCTCCGGCCGAGCGGAGGAGACGAGGCTCAGGAAGTGGCAGCCCTCGGCGGGCACACTCCTCCACCAGCAGGCCCATGGGGTTCACCACTGACCACATGTCAAACAGATCCTTGCCAATCAGCTGCGTGGTCAGGAAATCCTGCAGAGATAAATGGAAATGACTCAGGAATCCAGAATATACATGTAATCAGACAATGAGATAAAAAAAAGAATGGGGGGGGGGGATGGGGCACAGAAATAAAAGGGAGTTACCCAAGAACAAGAGATAATTACAAATAAACTGACAAGCAAGCAGGAGAGATTTATGCCGTTTCTTCTCTAGCAGTTACATACTGTTATCTTAAAAATCCCTAACTGTTCACACAGACTCTCCAGGTGTAAAGAGTCTGCAAGTTAAATCCACTTAATTAAACTAATTTGATAATACGTTGTCTGTATCTACAAGATAGAAAAAAGTATAACAGTAACAGGAGGCTGACAGGTTATCTCTAAAAGCCAGCATCAAGGGACAGACAGGGTCTTGAGGAGGGCTTTGAATTGTGACAGGCTGTAAGAGGTTCCCACCCTGAGGAAAAGTCCTGCTCTGTGAGGCCCGCTGCTCTCCTCCAACACTGCCACCGTGGCGCAGAACGTCCCATACAGAACCTCGTCAGGCACAGGGAACTCGGCGCTCATCGTCAGGTCCTCCACGCCGAGGTTCTGTGCCACACGACACACAACCTCAAATCCCATCAGGTGATCTAGCACGGCAGCCACCCCCTCATCGGGCAGGCTAGGGTAACTGGCACGACACCAGTCCGACAGGAAGTCTCGCGTGAAGGCCTTACCCCGGGCGCAGAGCTCTGTGTTGTCATTCAGGACCAGCGCTGCCACCTCAGTCTCTAGGCCCAGGGCCCCACGCTTCTCCTGCTCCAAGCGCACATAGCAGGGGTTCACAAAGGCCGTCTTTAGCCTCTCCAGCTGGAAGTTCTCCTGCAAACGGACACCGAATGCTTCCACTTCTGAATGGTAATCCCAGTTTGGTTTCTCTGAGCTGGAGGGAAAACACAGAAAAGGAGGAGAGATGAAGGTGGAGATAAAAAAAGAGATGTGAGTGATGACATGGCCAGGACTATCCACAATCAATCAAATCTACAGAGCTGTAGAGTTTCACTGGAGTGTAATTTGCATACGATTGGCCTAAATCTTAAGTCTTCTTACTAGTGGGAACATAATAAAATAATTTGCTACACACAAAACACACACGCAAAAGTAGCAGTGCTATTGTCTAATAGTGGTCAAAGTATGTATCAAAAGGGAAATTAGCGTCAGCTTAATGACCTAATTAAAGTCACTTGTCCCTTTCGACCACCTTCATCTCATAGCAGTTACTGTAAAGGCAGATGACTGACACTGACATCAGGGCGAAATGAAGCAAGGACACAGAGAGCACCAGGGGGGTGCTGATCGACAGAACTGAAAAATGACTGTTTATAGTATATATCTATACACTACATACCCTACCCCTGTATATAGCTATATGAAGTCGATGGGACTGATCATTGCATTACGTTAAGTAACTAGATAGCTCCCTAGCTTGCCAAGTTTACGTTAGCTGAATATGTCCTTGCACTTTCCGTTCTGATGCATTTCTTCAGGTTTTATGCCCCTCCAAGATTAAACTGAAACAGTAGCTAACATTGGAACAAAGCTAAAACCCAGTTCACTAAGTGATATTCACAAAGTAACGGATATGTGATAGATAGTTTACACCTAGCAACATAAACACATGTTCCTATTGACACGCTAGGGGTCAGTTTAATTCCAGCTAAAGTTGCTAACGACATGCTAGCTGGATGGTGAACTAACCGTCGCATCGGTGGTGGGGGTCCGTCGAGTTTAAGTTTGGCATCCATTATACGTGTGTACGCCTTCATCCAACGCTTCTTTTGTCGGGTCTGTGTGACGAGAACTGAACGGCATACATGCTGAAAGTGAAGTCCGAGCGTTAGAGTGCCGCGGGTTGCAAGGAGTCCTGACGCCATGACAGCTGTCCGATGAGCTGTGCATCGGTGATAATCTTCCCCTTCACATCGCTACCTTTGTTCCGGACTGCTAAAAAACACTGCCTCCTAGTCTATTCTGAGGGTAATCTGAATCAAAATTATGCTTCAAGATAACCATTGATGTAATTTATTTAAATCAATGTGTATGCGATACAATACTATTGACCGTACCCTGAACAAAAATATTACACATGGAATATTTTATTTAGCTCATGAGGGGGATGTTTGAAATTTGATGCTGGGAGCCAGATGATCTCATAATTTAACAAGTCTGTTTGTGCATCACATCAGGTCATTAATACAGAAAAAACCTTTGTATTAGAAATGCACAGTAGTAAAGATGAGGCAAGATGTGTGGGCTTGCATAATGAGGGTGTTTTACAATGCCATGTTTTAAATATGCATTCACAATATATTCTTTTATAATACATCAATGTTTTAGCTTCAATGTGCAGAAAGTGGTCATCCTAGGAACAATAAATACAACCAGACCTCTCAGACAGCTGAGAGGAAGTATATACAGGTCACCCAAGCTTGCGTCTTTTTGTGCTAACAGCAGGATGGTCTTGAAAACATACAGAAGCGAGAAACCAAGAGAAAAAAAGAAGACACGTGAAGTCATATAAAAATAAAATACATTTACAAGATCCGTATACATAACAAAATAAAACCAGAAAGAATCAAAAACAAATATCCCTTTACCCAAACGCACACTGTTTCCCTACCACGGCTTTCCAGCTATAGCCTTTCACAGAGCGAAGAGAGAGAGAAAGAAAGAAAGAAAGAAAGAAAGAGAGAGAGAGAGAGAGAGAGAGAGAGAGAGAGAGAGGAGAAAGAAGGGAGAGAGAGAGAGAGAAACATTTGGCAAACAGTATTTGACACACAGAATGCAGGCAATGGCTTGGCTTCCTCCACAGGGACAAGATAGGTGGCCTAAGGTGCGGCTTTGGTGTGACGGTGCACTAACGACGGAACCACACCCAGGTGTTGATGAGCCAGAAGGCCACGGTGATCGAATACATGATCTTCTCACGCTTGACCCGCTCCTTGTTCTCATCCTCCAGCAGTTGTAGCCTGCGGTTCAGCTTGATGATCTGCAGGGGGCGGCACTGAGCTGTTAGGAAAATCACCTGTATAGCGTTGCTTCAACTCTGACGATGACATACTCTATAGTCTTACTTTGATATACAATCAATCATGGAAAGGTCAGATATCTTATAATCAAGACATGCAGGCATTGCTCCATTTCTTACAGCGTTCACCCTTTAGGTGCAACTAGTCAAGGTGTATCCACGATCAGCCATGAAACAAGTCACTTGGGTGTTTCCAATAAACAATACATCAGTGATCTATATCTATAATCTAGAGTCATCATTGCTTGGTTATGACGTCTACAGTACCTGTCGCCGTAGTGTCGTTGCATCAACTACAGCCATGTCATCTGGTCCTCCTTCCAATGTTGTGTCCATTGTGGCAAGAGCATACCTAACAGAAGAGCAAACAAACACACACACACACACACACTCAGTAACATGTATATTACCAGCAAACTCTCACATTTGCGTTGTCGAACTTCAGACACTTTTTTTCAAAAACAACATAAATCTTATTATTAGAGATGCAACAAAGACACAAACCACACATGGCCTTTTTTGTGGTATTAGAATGTGAAATAGAAAGGAGAAGAGGAAGCACCAGGACAGATGAGAGACACAGACATACAGAGAGAGGGTGATTTAGGGGGGCGGGGGTAAAGGAGTTACCTGGAGTCATGACCAGGATTTGAAGAGGAAGAGGAAGACCCTCCTCTCAGCACAGGCTTGCTGGAGAGCGAGGAACAGAAGGACAACACAGGAAAGGAGGAGAGTGAAGTCACAAAAACACACACACATACACACACACATACAGAGAACCTAAGACCTCACATCTTCCTCTGCACCCACAGATCTCCCTACTAAAGTGTGAGATGTCAATAAAATAGCCTGTGCTGAATACAACACGCTGATGTTTTTTCACGGCTGATAAAAATATTATATGCATTGACTGAGGCTTTTGTTAGGCATTTAACAATGTTGTCAAAGTTGTCATTTAACACATTAAACATGATCACAATTAGATACAAACATACCACAAACCATAAATCTAACCTTACTTTTTCAGAGGATTTCAGACCAAATGTGTGTTGAGGTAAATTAGGTCAAAACCACATGATCTGTTAGTACTTTGATGAAGTTCACATCTGAACTTTACGCCGAAAATATCTGCTTTAACAAAATTATCTTAGTCACTTCAGTGGTGAAGCTCATCTGCATTAGATGTTTCATTCAAGCAGTAAAAAAAGCCATTACAAGCAGCAGCAGGGAAGGGTCGAGGAAGGGAGGTACGAAGGTAAGAGAAGAGGAGCTACAAGGAGACAGACTGAAGCAAAGCCATGGTTTAGGAAGAGCAGCAGGTCAGGGGGGTGGCATGATGACACAGGAAAAAATGTAATAAAAAATGTAAATCATAAAAGATGGCAACCAAACCAAAAATACACACAATTGCAGGCCAAGCACCTGCAGACTGACACCATGTCAAAAGTAACACACAAAAAACAAATGGGACAGCGACACACGGACGCCAAAACCTCATTTTGAGCGCTCAGGAACTGAAAACCTCTACCCACACATGCCACAAACACACACGTCTAATGCTGCTTTGATGTCTCAAACAAAATGTACACATTATAAACCAAACCAAAACTAAAAATGATAAATCATAAGGACAAAACCATAACCGAAATGAACAAAGTAGGACCCAATGAAGTGTGTGGACTGGCAGGTCGGCACGGGGGCTACATCGGTCAGAGGGCACGGTGGCACAGGGGGTGAGGGGTATTTTCTATGGGGAGGGTGGTGATGGGGCGTCACCTGCTGTGGTTTTCGTCCAGGACCTCCAGGACGTGCTGGTAGGCCCGGCGCGTGCTGGTCTGCAGGAAGGAGAGCAGGCCGCTGGCGGAGTTGAGCCACTGGCCCTCCTCGGGGGCCCCCAGGGGCACCAAAGCTCGCACTGGGGCCGGGGGAGACGGGGTCACGCTGCACACACACATTCACACACACACACACACACGCACGCCCGACGCACAACCCCCGAGAAGCACCGGAGAGAGCGCAGGGAGTGAGCAAGAAGGGGAGGGGGGGCAGAGAGAGAGAGAGAGAGAGAGAGAGAAAGAGAAAGAGAGAGAGGAGGATGAGGAGAAAAACAAATAAGGGAGAGGAGAAGAGAACAAGTGAGAACAATGGCAAGAAGTGAAGAGAAACCAGGAGAGATTAAGAGAAAAACCCAAAATAGAGGTAAAGAAAGACAGAAGAGAAGCAGGAGTAAGAGAGTAAGGAAGGGGGTACGAACAGATGTCAAGGGAATGGAGGAGAAGGGGAGGTAGAGGCAGAAGAAGAATAGTGAATGAATAAACGAAAGAAAGGAGGAGCACTCGATCACAGCCCAGATGGGGATGGCCGTCCACTGAGAAGGCCACCTCACACATGCACACAGTGGGAACTGAAGTCATTCTGCTGACCAGGAGCTCTGCTACAGGCAACAGCCTCAGGCTTCAGTCGTTACCTCAAGGCCCAAAGCTAACAGTTATACGGGGCTTCTATTACTGGGCTTCCATTTCTACTTTTTTGACATTGGAACTGTAGGTAGTTTAGTTTAATAGATGTTGACATATTTGTGTGCCAAAGATAATTAGAACCTTTAAAATAAATGTGTCACCACTGTTCACGAAAGAATAAGATGTCATTGGAGTGATCTCAACAACCAAAATGGCAGAAACAAGCCCAAAAGGGGAACAGAAATAAAGAAATCAAGAAATAAATCTAAAGACTGTTTCATCAGCTGCCCACTCAAAGATCTAATGAATAACCTGAGCACTTTAGAGCCCAAGATCACATGACAACAACACAACAGTAGTATTAACAAAATAATGACAAACAAATAAAATAATATAAATCCAGAAGCACCAGCCCCCAACCACCAATAGCCATGCCATGCTACTACAGCAGAGATGCTCAAACGTAACACACACACACACACACACACACACACACACACACATTTGTACAGAGAACACAAACATGCTTTCTGCAACCAACGAGATCAAGGACCTCATAAGGCTGAGTGATTTGAAAGGTTACAGTAATGCTCTGTTAGGACTTGGTGGGGGGTGGGGTGGCAGGGTTGGGACTTGGAAGCGTGCGCAATGTCTTATGTAATAAGTGTAAAAGCACAGGCTTGGCTGAAGGCTCTGTTAAGGAGGATGTGTGTTGTGTGATTCGCTAGTGTTATGTCATGGGGAGAGATGGGACACCGCAGGGCTCTGTGGCAAGGAGAGGACAGAGCATGTGAGAGAGGCCGAGGATGGGGCAGGACGGGGAGGGGAGGGGATCCACACGAGAGCGCATTGGTGCAGCCCTATACTTAGAAGCTGGAGGGCTTGCAGTACCTCTCCACGCCCAGCAGGGGACATGGAAGTAACAATGATATCTTCTAATGTCTACCTTCATAGAAAAAAAAAAACATCATGAGTCATTTACCCAGTTAGTGGGAATGATAGTATCTCTATTGGGTAACACATCTAAGAAAGGGAGAGAAGAACGTGTTGTTTTCACACAAACAAAAAGCAAGCAGGAGAGGTGACTTCGCTACTAATGTCAGGGCTATTAGATGATGTGATCGTCTTTTGGCTATCATGGTTAACACACTATGATAATTCATATGTTGTCTGACTTCCATTGCAGACTTCCTCTAGGACTTTGCTGAGGTCAGCAAACAAAATCACCCCCATCACCACTGTTCTCACGCTGAGAGCCAGACTTCTGTGTTGCTTTAAATTGCTTTAGCACTCTGGGCTTGAAACACTGATGTCCACTTATGTTAACATCACATGACCGATGTCTAATGTCCAATTGTGCCACTACCAGGTCAATTATAATTGACAGCGCGTGTTTAAAAAGAGAGTGCCGTACAGACGAAGTGTGGTTGGACAAGAGAAGGGAATACTCAGATCTATAAAAGTTCAACTAACAGACCTACAGGCAGGCAGACTTGAGTCACAGGACAGTCACAACACAAGCAGCAGAGAAGCTGCATGCAGGAGTGACAGCATGCAGAGAATGAACTCAGCCACTTCAAACCAGACGCATGCATGCGCGCGCGCGCACACACACACACACACACACACACACACACACACACACACGAAGGAAAGAAGGTAAACATCAGGATGACAGAAAAGGACCATAACAAATGAAAGTGGAATACATTGATTCCCTACTGAAATGTCTTCCATGCACTACAGTTGTACAAAGAACGAACCCTTCTAATAAGTTGCGTTTGTGTGTTATTCTCGGTCCCCTTTTCGACAAACAGGGAATGGGTTCTTGAAGGGTTCTGTGCAGGATTCTTTGAACCTTGGTCCATCTAGCAAACCAGCCTGCGTTTCCACTGCGTTTGAAGCAGAACCATTGTACTGAAGGATGCATGATCAACGGAGCGCACTGCACAATGGAAGTAAACGGTATTGGCAAGATGGAGGATCATGGAGGACATGCCTACTGATGTAGTCACGGTTCACACTGGGAAAAACAGCTATCTTTTGGTTCTAGCAGAGAACCCATTTTTTCAGCTTCAGAACCAATTTTTTGTCAAAATGCTCCGAACCGGTTTAAAAATTTGGCCCGCACACCAGAACAGAACCCATTGCCTGTTGGTGAAAAAGGGGTGTGTGTGTGTGTGTGTGAATAAGGTAATGTATATGTGCATTCAGAGTGTGAGCACAGGGTATCTGTGGCAACATGCATGCACGTCACATGATTATGATGTGTGCAAGCGTGTGAGAGAATGTGTGATGGTGACTGTGTGCATGAAATGTGCATGAAATGTGTATGAGTGTGTGTGTGTGTGTGTGTGTGTGTGTGTGTGTGTGTGAGTGTGTGTGTGTGAATGTGTGTGTGAATGTGTGTGTGTGAATGTGTGTGTGTGTGTGTGTGAATGTGTGTGTGTGTGTGTGAGTGTGTGTGTGTGTGTGAGGCGTCACTTACATGGAGTCATTGTGGCTCAGCTGGCCGTTTTGGCGTGTGGTGGTGTTCTCACTGGCGGACCGCTCTCTGCGCAGACGGCCCTGTGATCGCACCTGGGGGCAACACAGAGCCAGGGGCAACATTTCAGCTCGCTATAAAAACAACCCCACTTTGCTGTATTTACCCCTTGTGTTGGACCATAATTAATGGCTACTGGCAGTGAGAGACTTTACAGCCATACTTCACCCTTGTGCCACAAAGACTAAAAAGTATGTATTTGTTTAGCTGTAAACTAAAGTATGTATTTGTTTAGCTGTAAACTAAACAATATGATTATACTGTGACTGTGAAACACATCAATGCTGATGGTAATATTGACCATATGACCATTTTTACAAAAATTGGATTTTTATGGGTTGACAATGGCTCAACACAGGTTAGTACATATCTTCTATCTTAGCATTTTTTTTAAATGATGCAGAGGGTGGAGTTAGGCTCAGAGCTGGGGGTATTCATGTTAATGCATGTTCCAACTCACAACCACCAATAGTTGAATTTAACTTTCAAATGGGCCCAAATTCAATCCCAGCCATCTCTATGGGTCAGGCCATAGATGCCCCCATCATTCATGAAGATTAAAAGGTGAGGTCCTTTCACCTCTCCAGTGGGCTGGCTGGGTGCGATGGACCGTTCCATCTCGAGGAAGTCCAGGGGCTCTTCGCTGAGGGTGAGGACCCTGGGGGGGGTCTTCAGGGACACCCCTTCCAGCGGAGTGGACTGAATCAGGTCCAGGTCTCGAGGTCTGGAGAACTGAGCATCCTCACTGTCACCTGAGTGTCAGAGAGCGCCAGTGAGGTCAAAACACAGAGACCAGCACAGGGCCTTCACCTTAACCTAAACGTGTCTTTGCTTGTACCACTGAAAAGGTGTCAATCATGGTTTTCCTCATCTAGCCCATTAAGCCATGACACTTGGCAACCTCATTTGCCCCAGCTAGAGTATGGTCATGTGATCTACAGGAAAGTAGTTTCACTTACTAGTTGAACCGTTTTAGTTTCACTTTAATTGACTTTCCTGTTTACCAGATAATCTCTTAAATGTGAACACTCCTCAACACACTTAACACTGATGGCCTCCTCCTGACACTCCTACACACTCCAAACACAGGGCACACCTGACACCATGATCCTTTCGGGCACATGCATCATGATGCTGTGGGGAGCATCCAGGAATCCTTTTTCCTGGTCGTCGGGGGCATAGCATTTGAGCATCTCAGGGACTCGCATACGCTGACTGATGCCCTCCGTGTATTCCAGATCGTAGTGAATGCGATTCATCTCGGCCATCTCGGCGGTGGGCGAGGGGAATGCGGTGCCGTTCATCTCGCCTAAAAGACAGGAGGGAGCATGGCATAAAGAGTTTAATGACACAAGGTCGTTCACATGTTGATTCACATCCAATTATAGAAGTGAGAATAAAAGTCAACTTGGCTGAGTGCGAGATCGCTCGTATGCAATGTTGCTAACTGTTACATGAACTTATATCGCCAAACTAAAATACTTTCTTGGTTGATCTTTAAGGTATCACCTCAGAACGATGTATCTGTAATGGTTATTGGAGGAGTAAACAATGCCCACAGATGGGCCGGAATCATTACCCATCACAACAAAAATTCGATGAGAACTAAATCTATAATTGAGATAATACCATTATTCTGTCGTAATGGAGAGAAGAGGCTGGCTAACGTTAGCATTCAGCAAATGGCTAACCTTAGCTTGCTAGTCATCCACCAGAGTAGACTGGTTCCTTGGCGCGGTAGCAGAGGATGTGCTAAGCTATCTAGCTAGTTGAACAGCATCATCTGTGAAGCCTATTAAAAATAAAAATATCAGTAAAAACTGAAATGTTGTTCACTGACAGTTTAAACCAACAAACATGACAACGTTAGTCATTCATTCAGTGACAGCTCAAGCTAGCTAACTAGCTAACGATATCTTGTTTGATCAATTTCAGAAAGCCACCCATTTCTAACGTCAGGAAACATAAGCAGAAACAAGCTGAAGCCTTACCCTTCAAGGAGTCAACCACAATATCGAATCGGTAACAGATGGGTATGTGAGATTGAAGATATAAGTTGAGAAGACAAACTAACGTAACATCACAGACAACAGCTATCCCTGAACAATACAATCCCATCCGTTGAGACGCGCAACAGCCAAAAAAACCACAGCAGCAACACAGAGGTGACGTAGGACAAAACAGGAAGTATGATAACTTTGTTTTTTTAAGATAAGTCCTTATTGACTCCCCATCGGCATTACATTGCCATCTAGCGGAAAGAATAACACTTTTTATTATTATTATGACTGAATCTTGGGGGGTGTCACAAGACCAGTCTTCACCCATCTTTTCACTTCTGCATCCTCATGCGTCCATAATGGCTAGACTTTTTTTTCTCATTTGAGGTAGGTTGACAGACAACCCAGGCAACCACCTAGGCATGACCTTAAATTTGGGATTGTATCTGATAATTTGCCATGGTCAGGGACTTACCTAAAAATAACACAATAGCAAGATCCATGGAAATAGAGAGGGAAATGCAAGTAGAGAAATTAGACAGGTGATCCAGCACATCTGTCACCCCAATTAGTTGTTGATCGATCACTTTAACAGGCCGTTGATGAGTTAAACCCTTTCCCGGCTCAGGCGGTTTCCCCTTACCGAAGTGAAGCCCTTCCATTATTTACATGGGGTCCTTAAACGCTCAGTTTGACTTGACATGACTGGAGAAGTTGGAAGACATGTTTTTCAAGGTGGGTATGAATCATATGCATAGACTTTGTCCACTCGTCCAATTATCACTACAGAACCATATTGCTCACTTCAATTAGTCCTGCATCCAAACGCACTTGTGTCCCCTGATCTCATTTGACACTTACTGAAAGCTGTTAGAGACCATCAAATATGGCAGCAATCTTAATTTTCCCTTTGTCCTCTAAATTGTCCAGCTTTCATAAGGGGACTTTGGAATGGACTTGGCTAAATGTGTTAGTAGGCTACATGCATTTATGAGGAATGTAGAGTAACTTGCAATTCTGATCTCCCTTGATGTGCCCTGTACACATGGAGGGAGGGAGGTAGGGAGGGGGAGAGAGAGAGAGGGAGGGAGGGAGGGAGGGAGAGAGGAGGTGTGTGAACCTAAATGAGCAGGTTTTGCATCAACGTGTCAACGATGGTCAAGACCCCTCTAGCGGCTACGCGATGAAAATATCTGGCGTGAGCGTGCGGTTGGATGTGAATTAAGCAATGTTCGGCAGATCTGATGCAGTTTAGCCTGTCCTGTCATCATTTCACTACTTATAGACTATTTGCAAGAGGAGATCCTGAAGTCGCGCACCATACATATCCAAGCTCGCCAAGACAGAAGATGCACTACTATGTGTAACGCGTTAAACCGGTAAAGTGATCAGAGATCAGGCTAGAGGATAAAGTGGATGTAGCCTATTTTTGTGTGTGTATCGGTATGTGTGTCTGCGTTTAAAGTCGTTTTTTAGGTTATAAACAATGACACCTGGATTTTTAATCTGGTCGGTGATCGTGTCGCTGGGAACAACTATAGACACTGAAACTTCTGCGGATCTCCAGCCAGACATGTAAGTCAAATTGATTCCGACTGACACTGTCATGTCGGCTCAAATCCATTTCAAAGTTTGCAAAAAATTTAAATCACAAGACAAAGCAGCCTATTCCGTGTTAGTCTATTAAGGCTCACATCAGTTATCGGTGGGTAAGGAAACAAAGCGGTACAGCTGGAACTAAACGGGAGAAGTGTGGTGGACCTGATGAACTCTAACGCAAGGCTACCTCTCTACACTTGTTAAGTTTTCATTTGGATTTCAATTTACAGAGTTTACAGTGAACGTGAAAACATCAGTAGTTTGATAGGTTATGGATCCATTGGTTTGGTTAAAACTAATTCGAGATACATAATGCCATGTAGTCACCTGTCCATTTTGACGCATGTCTTTAACCGCTGGGTGTCGCTCCAACGGCGGATGTGGTAAATTATATAGACTACTGATGTAACACTCACATTCGTTTAACATATATTCCTTGATTTCACCATTTTTTCATATGGAGAAAGGCAATTCTGTCACGACATATTTTCTTGTCACATTATTATCACTTTCCCTCTTTTTGCCACTTTGTTTTTTTTTGCCATATCCTGTGGTAGATCTGCAGTTTACTGTTCGGTGCCACATGTTGCCAAGGTATAGCTCTGTGGCAAATCCAAAGGGGGACTTGACCAGAAAATTGGGTTTGGCACGTCACATAATCATGCCGAATATTACAGATTTTGTGGCTTAATTACATCATTATAGTGCTACATTTATGCTACAATATTTTACGCATAGTATGTGCCAATAGAAACTGGGCATGCCACTGGAGGAAAATACAACATGTCCATATTGTTATTTAGCCTCAAGACTGAAGTTTGTTTCTTGGGTGAAAACATAAAAATTTGAAGGCCTCCTTAGTTTCTACTTTTGTGGTATAACACAGTAATAAAGAGATTATAACCCAATGTATATTTTGGAGTTTATAGGGTAATTTTGTATTAAACGGCCAGTCAAGGTTCTTGTATGCTTATTCTACATAGTGTGTGTCAGAAAGAGAGAGAGAGAGAGAGTATGTGTGTGTGATTGCTGTTCCCCAGACACTGTTGTGGTGTTTGTCTCTGCTCCCCTGCTGGCTTAAATTGCATGCACCTGTATGTCATTACAACTCCTTAATGGTGATGTCAGCACTCTCACCCAGATGACCTTTGACCCCTGACAACTGCAACCCCCCCCCCCCCCCCAAAAAAAAAAAACAACAACACACACACCTCTCTCAGTTTTTCTCACAGTGTGAGAAGCTGAGTTTACAGAGGATAGTTTCCTTGGGAATGTCATTTTTTCTTTGAGTACTTTTGGAAGCAGTGGAGAGAATACCAGGAGAATTTCATATTTGTGGCTCCTAACCTCCAACTGTGGTGAAGCTCAAACAATGACAGTCAAGGCAGCTCAGTCCAGAGATGACGAGCAGTTATAACTTATAACTGTTATAAATTTGAGTGTAAATATAACTGATCTAATAGTACAACGCTTTGGTCACATCTCTACCACATTGGCCTGTTTAATATTCTTCTTCTTCTTCTTCTTCTTCTTCTTCTTCTTCTTCTTCTTCTTATTATTATTATTAAGTATGTTCTGTCGATGTTGACTCACATGTTATGCTTTGATCAGTCAGCAATTGATAAACAGTGAGATCTTACTTTCCCATTTCTCTCATGCCTCTTTTTTTTTGCCTTAATCTTGTCCGTGTCTCTCTCTCTCTCTCTCTCTCTCTCTCTCTCTCTCTCTCACACTCTCTCTCTCTTCCCTCCCTCTCTCTCTCCCTCTGTCTGTCCCTCCACAGGCCGAATGTGTGTGTGGATCAGGAGCTGTCCATGCTGGGCCTGAGGCAGCCGTGTGTGCAGGCTTTCACACGCATGGTGAGGGTGTGGAAGCAGGGATGCTCAGGAAAGAGCTGGTGTGCTGGCTATGAGCGGAGGTGAACCACACACACACACACACACACACACACACACAGACACACACACACACACACACACACACATACATACATACACACACATATACACACACATACATACATACATACATACACACGGACGCACACACACACACACAAACACACATGCAAACAAACACACACAGATTCTCATACATATATGAGATATTCAAACTTTCACTGGTGAAATCTCTCTCTCTCTCTCTCTCTCTCTCTCTCTCTCTCAGGACAGGATACTATACAGCCTACAGGCAGGTATACAGTATGGACTTGCACACTGTGTACCGCTGCTGCCCTGGCTGGATGCGGCGAGGACAGGAAAAGGGCTGTTTGCACAGTGAGTGTGTGTGTGTGTGTGTGTCTCTGTGTGTGTATGCAAGGGACAAGGAGACTGGAGATTGTGTGTGTGCATGTTCATGTGAGTGTGTGTGTCCCTAAAAACTCTTTTTTCATTGTTTGTTTGGTCTGTGAGGGTTTTTATGTGAAAGGTAGGCTTACTGTAGAACACATCCCCATATGCGTTAATCTTTCTATTTCTGTGTGCTCGCGTGTTTGTAGGAGTGTGTTCGCCAGACACCTGTTTTAATGGAGGCAGGTGTGCACAGACTGGGGATCAGGTGTGCCAGTGCCCTGAAGGCTTCCAGGGAACCCGCTGTCAATATGGTAAGCAATATGTATGTGTGTGTGTGTGTGTGTATGTGTGTTCTTGTGTGTTTGTGTGTGTGTGTGTGTGTTGTCCACTTAAATGGCTGTCAGACTCTTAAAAAAAATATGCACCTGTATGAAGAGCTTGTTGATATTTGTGTGTGTGTGGAAGAGTGGGTCAAGAATGGATGCTTCTCTATGACACAACCGTAGCCCTTGTGGTCTCATCAGCATGATGAGATGAGATTGGTCTGTCATTGGTATGTGATTGGTTGTGTATGTTTGTGTTTGTGTTTGTTTGTTTTCTCTGTGCACAGATGCCTGTGTTTGTTTTCATTTGAAAGCTGTGAGAGGGCTTCCCTACTTGGTTTAATTCTCAGCCCTCTTCCCTTCTATTCTGTTTTGAAAACTGGACACACACACACACACACACTTCACCTCAAAGTAATACATCTGTTAACATCTCCTGAGATCGCGTGAAAAAACTTGAATGTATGGTTAGTATGGTTGTGGTTTGCAGTGTGTGGCTGATGCGTCTCCTCCTTATCTCACCTCAGCTTTATTTCCTCTCTCCCCCCTCCTTCTGTGGAGCATGTGGGTGTGAGCTTTCACAACTCTCTCGCTCTTTCTCTCACACACACATACGCACATACACACACACACACACACAAACGGGCACAAAGGCACACAGATGCGCAAACACATACACACACACAGACACACTGTCAGGACATGACAAAGTTTTGGCAAAAACGGGCAGACAACGGAATCCAAATAACCGTGAATTTATTTACAAGTGAATGAAGAAATAAACGAACGCTCAAAAAATAACGCATCAGGCAAAAACACCAGGCCCTGAGAACAGGCCTCCGCAGCCTGGCGCTCTCTCCCGAACTCTCACTCCGGTGAGTAGCTAACCCGACGGTAGTGGCGCGGGCGAGGCCCGATGCTGGGTTTAGCGGCAGCGAGGTATAAGTGGCGAGACAGCCAACAAGAATGAGCAATCCCCAAAGCACGGCCCAAGGTGATGTAATCCGCCTGCTTTTAAAGGGCCGGGACTTCTAACCGTCCAATGGAATCAGAGCCCCAATCAGCTGCGCGCCAACCCGCCTGTAAAACACACAAAGCACAACAGAAACACGGGCAAGAATACATATTAAGACCCACAGGGTCGTAACACACACACACACATAAACAGCACGGACAGCAAGAATATATATATATATAACACACACGGGCAAACACTCACATTCATGCGCACACACGAGCACATGCATTTACGGGCACACACACACACGTGCACACACACACACACACACACACACACACATTCATGTGCACACAGACACACAAGCACACACACAGACACACACACACACACACACACACACATACACAGCACGGACAGCAAGAATATATATGTCTTGTGGCAACTTCATGTCAGATCAATGAAGATCAATGTCATACACAGCATCCAAAGGAAATGTTATGGTATGTGTAAATAAATGGATAAGTGTGCTTTTGCTAACATGTATTGTGTGTGAAGTAGCCTCACAATATAATATATTCAGTAATGCTAGTCTGATGTTTGTGGAGTGTTTTCCATATCAGTAATGCTAGTCTGATGTTTGTGGAGTGTTTTCCATATCAGTAATGCTAGTCTGATGTTTGTGGAGTGTTTTCCATATCAGTAATGCTAGTCTGATGTTTGTGGAGTGTTTTCCATATCAGTAATGCTAGTCTGATGTTTTCCATTCCATATCTTGGCTAACCACGCCACACTGCAAACCAATGTGTGTTTTGATGGCAGAGCAAGAGTTTGGTTAAGAGAAATAGATTAATGATGGCCTAAGCACACTAACACACACACACACACTTGTGTACATTAGCTGGCAAAGGGGTAAAGCGGCCATATCAGCAAAGCACCAAAGATGCTGTCTAGGGGAAAGGCCTATTGGTTTGGATAACAGTGGTCTCACTAGGGACAAGCCTGGCGTCCATTCTAAGAACTTGACAAAAGCACCACTCTCAGTGCCTGTTGGTTTATGTTTGAATCTTCCCCCCTACTTTGAGGTGGATTCTGCTACTTGGTGAATCAAAGTAGCAGACTTTCACATCAGATTCCCCCGTGGTTCCGGACATGTGTCGAAATGTGGGGATATACTTCTGGCTCAGCGAGACCAGGTCTGCAGACACAGCAGATCCCCACAGTCATCTCAGACTTTCATGTTGAACTCGGCAGACTTTGAAGTCAGCGCTCTGTCCTGGAGATAGGCGGGCAGGCGCTGAGTGAAGTGGCGTTACATTACGGCATTAGCATTGTCCTCGTGAGATATGCCTGTGTCCCTGAACAGCCTGACACACACACACATACACACAGGCATGCACTCACATGTTCGCACACACACACACACACACACACACACACACACACACACACACACACACACACACACACAGAGATATGCACATACACACTGATACTCTTCCTCTCTCTCTCTCACACACACACACACACACACACACACATGCTTTTACGTTTTTAACGTCCTTGGAATTCACTGGAAAATTTGAGAATTCTCACAGCAATTTGAGTCGCTTTTCGCCACAAATATCAGCACAATCCCTAACCAGATCCTGGTGGGACAGTCTACTGTATCTGTGCTGTACCATTCTCTGGTTGTGGAGCAGTTCCTTTCCCACCTCTGGCATGAACCTAATGTCTTCATCGAGAGACCTCTACTCTCGATGTTCTACTACTTCTAATTCTCACCAACTGAGAATGACCTTAGAGGCTTCTTGTGCATTTGTTGTGAGATTTGAGACAGCTTTGAGTTTACTGGAGGAGTAGCTATGGGATGTCATAGTAACACTTCAGAAATGTGAGTCGGCCATGATGGATGCTCAGGTTGGTAGCCTGCGGATCGTTTTAAGAATTGTGCTCACATTCAGGATGTGACCACAGGAAACCACATTCTGTCTTGTATCCTCTCTCTCTCTCCATTTTTTTAAATTTTTTATTTTATCTTGTTTTATAATAGCACATAGGCTGCAGGAATTTGGAACGGGACACTTTTGTGAGAACATTAGTCGTTCTATGAACATAATTTAGCTTAGCTAACCCCTTAACGGTAAGCTGGTCAAGTTCAGTCAGTCTCATAGACTGCGTACTACCTAGCACTGACCACCAAGCAGACATGTTTGAGCTGTGATTTTACACAATTATTTTGCAAATGTATCCCTTCTTGTTAAAAGGCTCTATTGTAGGTGTATTAGGTCAACAAGCAATAAGCGTAATAATTGATGAATTGATCATTCAATAATGGAGTAAATGTATGCTTTATTTGACTGTGATCATTACAGCTTGTGAAAATGTTTTCCAGGATATTAGAGATGCATTAAGTATTAAAATAGAAGAAATTACTTTTACATTACATGTCAGCGAGAAGCTAGAAGGCAAAACACAGTTTATAGTGGAATAAACAATGTACCATTGAAAAGGCATGGCCAGCGTTGATGAATCTGAAGTATTTCCCTGCCACATCAGTGAGATGAGATTGACAGAGGAGAAGGTACATGATCAGAGGCTTGCGTCCTCTCCACTCCATCTCCACCCTGCTCTCCTTCTCTTTCTGGCCGTCCTGGTGGCTCACCTGTGCCCTTGAGGGTCTTCTGGCAGACTCTGCCTCCCCTGTTCTTCCGGTTGACATAAACCACAGCGCAGATCATGGCCATTAGCCCAGTGCCCATCAGAGAGGCGTACACTCGGTAGAATGGAGAGTCGATTCCAAAAGGACGCCTGTAAACCAGGTGGAATGCTCGGGAGGTACAAGGCAAATTTGGGTCCTTCTGCAGACATCGGTATATTCCTCTTTCGTTGGGTGAGAGGTTTGATATGATGAGTGAATTTTGAGAGCTAGACACGTCCAAATTGTCCACCTCCTTTCCTCTCTGACGATACCACTGAGTCATTTGGTACTGGGCTGTCAAATTAGAATCGCAGATGAGAACAACGCTCTCATTCTGAGAAAACATCACATATGTAGGCTCAAGGACAAGGCAGACAGAGAGCTGAGAGGTAATTTGAACGTTTGCAATTTTGCATTTGTAGAACCCGGAGTCGTTGGATTTTACAGATGGGATGACCAAGGAGTAATTTCTTGTTTCGATGTACATTCCTTCCTCTTGACCTTTGGAATGAATGATGTTGACAGAGGGGTCAGCAGAGAGATGTTTAGCTGGAGTTTCCCATTCCACCTTTCCCTTGTGTGTGACATCAACATCACAGGGCAGAATCACTCTCTTTTCTGGCCAGGCAAGTTGTGGTAACTTTAGGTAAAAGATTTCCCTCTTTTTTTCCAGTTCGAGCGAGATTTGTACCGTTTGTTCCCTGGCCGAGGTTTGTGAATAAAGAATCAACTCATAGAGTGTTTTTTCGATGAGATACTTTTCTCCCCAGGTCTCAACTGTGTACAATCCCGCATCAGCGTGGCAAAGATTGGTCAGTGTGAATGCAGCAGTGTCCTCTGAGGCGCTGTAGGATATTCTCTGCGATTGCGAAGCGGTTTCTTCTCCCGTGACATTCATCAGAAGCATGCGCTTGTCTCCCAAGGATCTGTAAAGAAAATGTGTTTCATTTCCCTTAGATATGACTGGAAAATGAACGTCTTCTCCTTCTTCTACACGAATCAACCCTATAAGCTCGGCGAATGATAGAGAGGTGCAATAGAAGGGCAGTGTGAGCAGGAAAGCAATCTGCTTAAATGTGGCCATTTTGTGTCTGTGCCTTTGCCCTGGCACCGTGCGTCTTATAAGTCCAAGCAACATGCTCATCGTTCTAGTTGTGTGTTGATAATCAAGCGCGCGGCATTTCCTGCCACCAGATAGCAGGAAGGCTGCAGATCAGTACCTCTGATTAGAGTCCCGAGAGTTTTCATTTTTATTTATTTGCAAAAACACTATCCACTACATTTAAAAGTCTTTAAGTCTTTGGCAGTATTTATCTGTTTAGTCAGTTTCAGTTTTGTCTTGAAAAAGGAATGAATAGGCTATATCATGAATTCTCGTTAATGATGTCTGTTGAAATGTCTAGTTTTCTGTCAGTTTTGAAGTCTTTTGACTTGAATACCCACTCAGCAGTGGCAGTCCTGGTCATATAATGTCTGAAGTTCAGGACACACACCAAAACGAAAGATGGCATCTTAGTGACACCTATCTGTCCCAAAGACAAGCTCAGAGTCCTGGTTGGCTGTGTCTCTGTGGCCCAAGCACAGGGAGCAGGGAGCTTGGTAGACTCCATGATTCAGGTTTGGTTCCGCCAAAGGTTGTTGATATCTGAGCTCAGCCGCCAATCAAATGACCCCCCCCCCCCCTCCCTTCTGTGCGACCTCCGTGTTGGTTGGCTGGGATTGTTTCTTGCTCAGTCTGAGCCCCCATGTTTGTATCCTATTTACAGAGACAGCACTGTGTGCGAAGTGTGCATGAGACGCAATTTGCTAAATTTGACCAAAAGTGTATGGGGTTACAATTGCAGAAGGTAGCTTTAAGGTGCTTATCTCTTCACACATTTGGCAGTGCATAATACCGCTGCTCCCAACCAGAATCAACGATCACTCTAAGCCAGGTGTGGTGCCGATAAGAGCTTTGCGGACAATCAACAGTTACACAAAAACAAATGCAAGCTGTTAGGTCTTTCTGTCAGTGAACATAGTCAGGGCAGTTGCCAGGAACAGTATTCACAAAGGATTTTGTCTAACCACTGGGAGTACTCCGGACGGAGTCGGGCCAGAAGTTTCTAAGTAAATGTTTTCTCCTAAATCCTGTTCACAATTCCTGCTGAGACCAACTTTTACTAAAGGAAAAGCAAGAACTCCTAAGTTAAGACAAAGACTCTGTTGCTGTGGCTGATGCCAAGTCTCATGCACGAGCTTGATTGCAATGACCTCTGTGATTGGCTGATAAGTGACAGGTCCGTGCTGGTGAGCAGGCACAGTAGGTTTCATGGCCTACCGCAGATATTGATAGATAAAAAAATAAATATGGCTACAGGCTACAAATGTAATAGTGACGTAAAACGCTAACCACAGACCTACTGAGAATCTTTGCTTAGTTTTCAAAATGTCACTGTATGATAACAAGTTTGTGTGGACAGCAAGGTAGTTACATTTTACAATAAACCATTCAATTCAATTCAACTAAATGTCAGCAATGAGCGGGTTGTTTCAATTAGTTGGTGGGATTAATGCATCCCTTACAAGCTCCATATAGTTTCCCTCGTGACTGAGACACCATGTTTTCAGTGATTTTGTATCTCCATTACAAAACATTGCCACATAGAACTTTTTTTTACCATTTGTTTGGTGTTTGGGAGTTAGTCTAGGTGAGTTAGGAGTCCTCTTGACCACTTCAGGCTTTGTGAATTACTCATAGTCAAAACAATAAGGAGTCCCACAGTTAAGACTGACATGTCCATTCTTTTTAGGAGTTTCTCTGCAAGTTAGGAGACACTTTTAGTCTTAAGATGCTTTGTGAATATGGGCCCAGATGCTTGAGTTATAACTGCTAGACATTAAAGACTAAAATAATTAAAGCACACCGTTTTCATATTCTGTACTTTTATTAGGGACAGCATCACAATACATACAGTGCAGCAGATATCAGAGTATGTGTGTCTCTCTCTCTCCCTATCATGGATTTACTGGGCTAATTCTATTGAGCAGAGCAATGCCTGACAGTGGAAACCCTGAGATTGCTTCATTACCCTGACTGTCAGTCAGCTACCTGCAAACAGCAAGAAACCTGGGGGTCATTATTGATGACCAACTGACCTTCACGGCCCACATCGCCTCTGTCTCCAGGTCGTGCCGCTTTGCGCTATACAACATCCGCAAAATCAGGCCGTACCTAACCCAGTATGCCACCCAGCTGCTGGTGCAAACCTTGGTGAGTTCCCGCCTGGACTACTGCAACGCCCTCCTAACGGGCCTGCCGGCTTGCGTGGTGAAACCACTACAGATGATCCAGAACGCGGCGGCGCGTCTGGTGTTCAACCAACCGAAAAGGGCACACGTCACCCCGCTACTCATTGAGCTCCACTGGCTGCCAGTAGCTGCTCGCATTAAGTTCAAGTCACTTATGCTTGCCTACAGAGTGCTTGCTGGTTCTGCTCCCACCTACCTAAATGCTCTTGTAAGGGCAAATGTTACACCCAGGACGCTGCGCTCGTCTAGTGAGCGTCGTTTGGCACTGCCGTCTGTGCAAGCACGGCAATCCAGACTATTCTCATTTGTAGTTCCACGTTGGTGGAACAAACTGCCTAGTACTACCAGAGCAGGGGCGTCCCTCTCTACCTTCAAGAAGCTTTTGAAGACCCAACTCTTCAGAGAGCACCTCCCTTCCTAACTGGCACCTGACTAGCGCTTAACTTGCACTTCAGCAGTTATATTCCTGCACTTCTTTTTCCTTTTTTCTAGGTTGTTGTTTTCTAATTCTCATGTAAAGTAGTATTTATTGTTACACCATGCTTTTTATTGCTCTTAGCTTGACTGTTCTCTCCCTTGTACGTCGCTTTGGACAAAAGCGCCTGCTAAATGACTAAATGTAAATGTAAATGTACCTGCTGTCATGCAGCGCTAACTTTGACTCTCTTTCAGTCAGCTATCTGCCGTCATGCAGAGCTAACTCTGACTCTCCTTCAGTCAGCTACCTGCCGTCATGCACTCTCCTTCAGTCAGCTATCTGCCGTCATGCAGAGCTAACTTTGACTCTCTTTCAGTCAGCTATCTGCCGTCATGCAGAGCTAACTTTGACTCTCCTTCAGTCAGCTACCTGCTGTCATGCAGCGCTAACTCTGACTCTCCTTCAGTCAGCTACCTGCCTTCATGCAGCGCTAACTCTGACTCTCTTTCAGTCAGCTACCTGCTGTCATGCACTCTCCTTCAGTCAGCTACCTGCTGTCATGCACTCTCCTTCAGTCAGCTACCTGCTGTCATGCACGCTCCTTTAGTCAACTACCTGCCGTCATGCAGAGCTAACTTTGACTCTCCTTACAATTTCTACAGCTGGTCCTTTCCAAAATTTGACCTTTGACCTCATTCCATTAGTGCACTGAGAGAAAGACATTTGTTATTTGTGCAGTATTGTGCAGTGTTCACTGCTAAGTGTACATCACAACCTTTAAAATATGACAGGTAGGAGATCAATTGTTTTCAGAGTTGTTGTTTTTTTAACCAGTGTTGTTGGACAGTTTGTAGAGTCAGTTGGAAGTAGGCTAATCTGTAAATGCCAGTTAAAGCAACGTTACACAATTTGCCACTTTTGGAGGTAGGTTTTAAAGGGAAATTAGTTGTAGTATCAGTCAAATTCATTTTGATGGTATATGTTCATGTGAAGGACAGATAAACATGTAAAAAAAATGCCACTAGCCATTCAGAATATGCACTATGTAGTTCTGTGTTGCTAGAACGTAACACCCGGTGAAAATATGAGAAAAGCTTTCACAGCACGACTATACCACTAGGGAACTATCAATCAATCAATCAATCAATTCAATCTTATATATACCCGAAGTCGCTTTACAGAGTCCAGAGTCCAGCAGTCATTCATACACAGTCATACCGGTGGTGGTAAGCTACCTCAGTAGCCACAGCTGCCCTGGGGCAGACTGACAGAAGCGTGGCTGCCAATCAGCGCCAACGGCCCCTCTGACCACCACCAACATTCATTCATATTCATACGATGCAATGCATGTCTTTATGATGGTGGGGGAAACCGGAGTACCCGGAGTAAACCCACGCAGGCACGGGGAGAACATGCAAACTCCACACAGAAAGGGCCTGGAACGACCTGGAACTATATCACCAAATGACACCAGTTAGCATGTTAGCAAGTATATAAAAATATAAAACATGCTTTTGTAATGTTCTCATGACATTGCATTCTGTGCTGTTTAATAGGAGTTCCTGTTAGGTGATTGTGGCTTTAGACTTAGTTCTGATATGATGACTTCCTCTGCTGAGCCAGCAGATACAGATCAGGATCTCTAGATAAGGGACCTTGTGGTTGACAGGTTTTTTCCTGTTAAAACGTACTCACTTCCACTGTGTTCCTTTCACCCTTTTTGCAAGTGGAGGATAGTGTTTGTTTTGTCATTACATTCAACTTTGCCATATTTAGAATCACTTACCGTGACATATTCATTTGTACTTGAGGCTTAAACAAAACAACAAACTGCCCTGGACTGTGCTTCACGAAAGCGTCGTTGACCAACCACCATGGTAAACATGGAGAGAGAGAGAGTTCCACTGGTTTGGGATTGTACATGCACACTCATGGACTTATTTTACTTATTAGCTCAACTGTTTTAGACAGGTGTGTGTGTATGTGTTTGTGTGTGTGTGTGTGTGTGTGTGTGTGTGTGTGTGTGTGTGTGTGTGTGTGTGTGTGTTAAATGCTGAATCAGGACAGCAAAAGGTTTGCTGAAGCTTTTCTCCAGCTGTCTCCACAAATA
>NC_045160.1:6198263-6200763 GCF_900700415.2 Clupea harengus | reverse complement strand
ACAGCAGCCAGCACCCTGGGGGTGTTGCTGGTATATGCTTCCTCACCTACACACTTAACACTCTTCAGGGACTCTGAACAAACACACACACACACGCACACACACACACACACACACACACACACACACACACACATACATATAAATGAGATGAGGCGGAGTCAAGGACGTGGCACATGATAATTCTAAAAACATATGCATTCATTTTTTGTCAGCTTATTATCTGTCTCTTTTCTTCCTTTTCCATTTCCTGGTGGAAAGGGATAAGTCGTCCAGGTTTTCATCCTTGACATACCGCGTACAGTGTAGACCTCTATTCCTAACAGAATGTTTTAGAGACTTTAAATATTCTCATACCTCACCAATCACCCATCTGGGAGAACACACACACAGAGTGAGAGCGAGAGTGATGAAGCTCCCTCAGTATGTCTTTAGCAGATGTGCTTGAAAGCTTTTTTCCCCCTAAATGGGATATATATAGTTTTCAAACCTATAAGTAATCACATTAGTTCTTACGGCAAACACTCATGGCTAAGGAAGACTGACTCAACCAAGGTTACACACTCATAAGAGTGGAGTTCATGATTAGAGACTTGGACTTGGACCCAAACTCAACATTTCCTGTGTTTCGTCAGCCATCTGCAGGTTGTTGGGGAAGAACAAAGGATGAGAATGAAAGGGTAGAGGGGGACGAGGATGTGAGCTCAGAGACTGAGGAGCGCTCACAGGCTTTATAAGGCAATGGTGCAGGGATTATTAGGCTGGTGAGGTGAGGTGAGCTGTTCGGATTGAAGAGTCATTTGCCGTTAACGGCCAGTTTGATCACCACAAACCACAGACATTACGCACTTCTCGCCGAGTCAATTACACAAAGGCACCCTCTCCTGAGTGTGTGGCCGCTCTGTGTCTGTCCCAGTCACACATGCACACATACACACACACACATACTCTCACACACACTCACACTCACACACACACTCACAGTCACACACACGAACGCACACACACACACACACACACACACACACACACACACACACACACACACAGTCACACACTCACACACACACACACACACACAGACACACACAGACACACACAGTCACAAACACACACACATACATACACACACACACACACACACACACACACACACACACACACACACACACACACACACACACACAGACACAGACATGCATATAAACTATAATATACAGAGGTGTGGACCAACAAAAACACGAAAGATGAGAAAGATGAGACTAATTCAGTCTCTCTGTCTCTCTGTCTCTCTCTCTCTCTCTATTTCACACACACAGAGACAGACCTGTGCCTCCACTCTTCCACGTGAAGCTTGTAAATGACACCTAGAGAGACTAGATCAGACCTCTGTAGTCCTGGCCAGCACACTGGCTGCTCTTGGACTTGTGCTTCCCCTATAAAAACCTATTGACTCCCCCTCTTAACCCTGGTCAGGGGAGATGACTCTCTTTGTGCGGTGGATGGATGTCAGAGAACAATCAACCGTGTGTGTGTGTGTGTGTGTGTGTGTGTGTGTGTCTCTGTGTGTGTGTGTGTGTGTGTGCATCTGTGTGTACATGTATGTGTGCTTGTGTGTGCCTGTCTGTTTAAACACTCAAGAACAGCAGACACTGGGAAAGCAGCTGTACTCATTAGTGTTGTAGGACATTCCACTCGAAGAGTAATATATTATACTGCTCAAGGGTTTCTGTGTGTGTGTGAGTGTGTGTGTGTGTGTGTGCTTGACTTTGCACGTGTGTGTGTGTGTGTGTGTGTGTGTGTGTGTGTGTGTGTGTGTGTGTGTGTGTGTGTGTGTGTGTTAAGGGCATGTGTTAATGTAAGAGTATTTCTGTTTATGAGTATTTGTGTGTGTGTGTGTGTGTGTGTAGCCTCTTTCACATATGGAATCCATAACAGTGCCATATAAAAGCAATCCGGAATAGACAACAAATTATCATTCCCTCTTAGCTGCAAAGGGGCCCTGAGGGTTTCTACCTTTTCCTATTATAATTTTATAAGTTAAACTGAGGAGACTGTAACATCAGCTAGATAATTAGGATTGTTATATTTTCCTGCATGCAGGTGTAATTCTGACATTTAAAGCATTTCAGGTTATTTAAACGTTTTCTTAGCTAGCTAGCTTATTTGCTAACATAACAACTATGCAACCATTGAAACTTTTTTGTACAAATTTGATATTCAAAAGTAGGCAGGGCCCGGGCCCTAACGGTTCCGCAGTCGACGATTTCAAAGTTTCCTTAGCTAGCTAGTTAGCTAGCAAAGTAGCCGGGCAACCATAGCAACCAGGCAACAAACAAACTGCTTAAGGCCCCGTCACACCATGACGTTCTGGTCAACGTTCTATGATGTTAGAGGAAACGTTGGTAATCATCCATGGTCGCTGGTATTGCGCCAGAAGAGCTTTGTGTGAAAGCTGGTGAACGCTGTAATCGTCGGTAATCGTCGGTGATCGGAGGAG
>NC_045160.1:6190763-6193263 GCF_900700415.2 Clupea harengus | reverse complement strand
TTCAAGTTCAGTACATCTACTTCATGCTGGGCTCAAGCAAGCATATATACCCTCCACTCCGCTTTTCGCTAGATTATGCAATGACCTTGCATGACATGATAGCATGGAATATGTAGATTTATAGTGCACAGAATAACGTTTGCAATGCTGTAAGTTGCGTTTGTTGATCACGTATGGTTAATAACATATTAATTGTAGAAGGGACATGAATCATGATAAAATCAAGATCTTCCCTTGGTGAAAAAACTTTCGCCGATATCTTTGTATGAGAGATGGGTTAGGTGCTCAAATTTCCCGGGATCAAAGGGGACGTTAGTAGGCATGTCCAAGCTAAAAATCACGTCTCAGGATTGCTGCGCACATAATTTATTTCGGGTGCATCAACTGTACTCAGTCTACCCTACCCAACGACTGACTACAATAGCCAAACGCGTGCAAAGTTAATAAAACGTTCCACTAAAGTTCTCCAGCGTTTAAATTAAACGCTGAAGAACGCTGGTCTCCATGAGAACTTTTGTGCATATTAAAAAAAAAAATTCCGGACCAGCGTTCTCCGCCGATCACCGACGATTACTGACGATTACAGCGTTCACCAGCTTTTACACAACGCTCTTCTGGTGCTATACCAGCGACCATGGACGATTACCAACGTTTCCTCTAACTTCATAGAACGTTGACAAGAACGTCATGGTGTGACGGGGCCTTCACACACAGTGTTCTCAGATCAGCGAAGTTCTTATACGATGTCAGATGTCTTCAGAGGTGTGCGGAGTGGTTATTCTTTTTTTTTAAACATAAATGTCATACTATCATAGACAGCCATATGTAAAAACATACATGTTACCATGCTCCTGTAGCTGTTTCATTTACATTAATCACATTTTTAACTCTTTATACAATACGGTGCAGATATATATATGTATATATAGAGAGAGATAGAGAGAGAAATAGGTTTAATTTCAAAAGAGCTGATAAATTGATGACTGTCATTAGCAAACTGAGCTTGCAAATCATCCATAACGAGCCATAATGTTTAATTAAGCAACACTCCTGATCAATCATAACGAGCCATAATGTTTAATTAAGCAACGCTCTTGATCATTCATACCGATGTAGAAAGTGTCTGTTTTGTAACTCTGTAATGAAATGTCTTTAAATCCGCATGACAGACTCGGATGAGTGTGAGAATAGGGAGTCGTGCTGCAGTCACTACTGTGAGAACTACGCAGGAGGCTATGAGTGTAACTGCCGTGCAGGATACATACTCAACCCAGATGGCTGTGGCTGCGATGGTGAGTGTGAGAGAGAGAGAGAGAGTGTGTGTGTGTGTGTTTGTGTGTGTGTGTGTGTGTGTGTGTGTGTGTGTGTGTGTTTGGAATTGAATTCAGCCAACATATCAATGTTTCATATTCTTAATTTTATACTTACAAGATATATATGCAGTAGACCTATGTATGTAGAGAAGTGTGTGTATGTGTACCCTGTTTGTGTGTGTATACCCCCATTTTATGTTAATCTGTAAGACTATAGTATGTATCTGGTTGTAAATGTGTGTGTGTGTGTGTGTGTGTGTGTGTGTGTGTGTGTGTGTGTGTGTGTGTGTTCCAGACATTGACGAGTGTGAGCTGGAGACGTCAGACTGCAGTCACTCGTGTGTGAACACACTCGGCTCCTTTGAGTGTTTCTGCAGGCTGGGCTTCCGACTGGACTATGACCAGCGCACATGCCTCTGTGAGTGTGTCCATCTGCACGTGTGTTAGATGACCTTCTTCATTGGAAATGTCTTTGCTGAAATGTCTCGCCGTGGTATTAAATGACATGGCACTGTCTTACATTACCACAATGTTATAAGTGGGTACATGAGTTTTTGGATCAGTAAAAGTCAAAGTGTGTGTGTGTGTGTGTGTGTGTTAAAGCTGTTTTCTTGGGTCTCCAGCGCTCTATGAGAGTGACCTGGAGGAGATGGCGAGTGAGGATGATGATGAGGTGGAGGAAGAGGATGGTAGGGGAGGAGATGAAGAGGTGCTGCGTCTGCCCGGGTTCGTCTTCCGCAGGAAGCCGCAGCTGCTGCACTACGCGGCCACGCTGCACAGGCCGAGCACACACACTCGAGCGATTGCAGACACACACACTCACCGCTCTCACCGAGGGGAGCTGACGCTGCTCAGCAAGACAGGTGGGCACATACACACACATATACACACAAATACACACACACACACACACACACACACACACACACACACACACACACACACACACACACAAACACACCTTATAATCAGCTTGTATATGCTGACAAACACATGCGTAGACACACACTCACCGACACACACACTCACACACACACACACACACACACACACACACACACACACACACACACACACACACACAAACAAAGGCACATTGTCTCACATGCATTCTATCAGTTTATTTGAAGTTGCTTTACCTGGTCAACCAAGGGTTTCTGAATTTCTATATCGTGTGTGTTTTGTGT
>NC_045160.1:6175763-6183263 GCF_900700415.2 Clupea harengus | reverse complement strand
GTCTGTGTGTGTGTGTGTGTGTCTGTCTGTGTCTGTGTCTGTGTCTGTGTGTGTGTGTCCTGGCGTGAGAAATGACTGAATGAGTGTTGTGTTGTTCTGAAAGCGTGTCCCAGGTGGACGTCCGGGGCGGGGTGCTCCGAGGAGTGTGTGTGTCAGCAGAATAGCTCCCTCGGCTGCCACCCCAAAACTGGCATCTGCTCCTGCAAGCCAGGTTACCATGGAGACCGCTGTCAATCAAGTAAGCTCTCCACTGTCTCCGAAGTTTTTACCATGAGGACAGAGATCAACAACAGTTAGTATCTCAGTCTTGCAGCCTTGCATTTGTACATGCGAACATGTGTATATATGTGTGTGTGTGTGTGTGTGTGTGTGTCTGTGTCTGTGTCTGTGTCTGTGTGTGTGTGTGTGTGTGTGTGTGTGTGTGTGTGTGTGTGTGTGTTATTTTGAGCAGGTTGTGACTTTGGCTTCTTTGGGGATGGTTGCCATGAGCAATGTGACTGCAGAGGAGGGGTCCCATGTGACCCCCAGACTGGAGAGTGTTTGCTGAAGTGCCCTCCTGGATACTATGGGGAGGAGTGTGAGCAGGGTGAGGAACACACACACACACACACACACACACACACACACACACACACACACACACACACATACACACACACACACACACACACACACACACACACATACACACACACACACACACACACGCGTGCGCACGCACGCACACACACACATATACACACAAAGATGAAGATCTAGGAAAGCTCTGTTAATGCCATTAGACCATGAGTTTTCCAGCTTTAGTCACTGTGTGTGTGTGTGTGTGTGTGTGTGTGTGTGTGTGTGTGTGTGTCTGTGTGTGTGTGTGTGTGTGTGTGTGTGTGTGTGTGTGTGTGAGAGAGAGATAGAGATAGACACATAAGAGGAAGCTTCTATCACCAAAATCATGAAGTGTCAACCACTGGCCAGTAGACTCACAGGCATGAAGGTTCTAGAATGGGTGGTCTTTTACATATACACAGACTCCAACTGCTTTGATTACCCAAAACACTGAGCTGAAAGTTAAGTACTGTACGCGTCAGTCAGCCGCTTTTGGTTTACATCATATTGGACAGAGATGCTACTTTGTGTATTCATTATCTGGTGTGCATGCGTGAGAGAGTGTGTGTGTATGTTTGTGTAAGTCTGACTATGTATGACTGAATGTGTGTGTGTGTGTGTGTGTGTGTGTGTGTGTCTGTGTGTGTGTGTGTGTGTGTGTGTGTGTGTCTGTGTGTCTGTGTGTGTGTGTGTGTGTGTGTGTGTGTGTGCGTGTGTGCTTGTGTGTGTGTGTGTGTGTGTCTGTGTGTGTGTGTGTGTGTGTGTGTGTGTGTGTGTGTGTGTGTAGACAGGGGGCTGAAATGTTAAGGATCTCCTAGTGAGTGCCTGAGAGTTCTGCTTTAACCATAACCTCAGTCCCCCACTGAGCCTGGAAGACTACACACTCTGGTTATTTTAGTCTTAATGCATCAGCCAGACATCATAGCCACACACACACACACACACACACACACACACACACACACACACACACACACACACACTCTCTCTCTCTCTCTCTAACCTGTCTTCTTTCTCAGTGTGTGAAGCTGGCTTCTGGGGTGGCAGCTGCGGTCAGCAGTGCCAGTGTGCCAACCGCAGCAGTGTGCCCTGTGATCCCCAGACTGGGATGTGTGTGTGTGAGCCCGGCTATACAGGAGACCAGTGCCAGACAAGTACGATTCTGTCTCTCTCTCTTTCTTTCTCTCTCTCTCTCTGTCTCACACACTCCTTCTTTCTCCTCCCTTCTCTCTCTCTTTCTTTCTCTCTCTGTCTCACACACTCCTTCTTTCTCCTCCCTCCTCTCTCTTTTTTTCTGTTTCTCTCTCCCCCTGTCACTCTCACTACACTCTCTGCTACACACTAATCAGCTGTTTTTCTTTTCATTTCAAAGACTGCCATCTAGTGGCCAAATGACCACAATACAAGGCAACAGTTGCTTTGCGTGTTGTCAGGTGCTACACTGGGGAAGTGGCTGTAAGTAGACGATGGGTTGACTCAAAAACGATCCGCATACGGATGTAATTCTAGAATGTTGATTGGTTAAGATGAGTTACCAGGCAGGAACTGGCTATTAGCAGGACATCTATTTTTTCGCTGAGCTACAACGTCGTTTGCCTGACTTTTAAACGATCGTTTTATTTTTTTATTTTAATTCTGTGAAGTTATACGTTTTAATACTCAACTGTTTTGTTAACCGAATTTTTACGAAGTCATACGGCTAAACAAACAACCGACTTGTTCACCGAACTTTTCAACCGTGGAAAATACATAGCAGCAAGCTAACGTAGCTAAACGATGCGTTAGCTTAGCCTGGTAGTCAACCTGTTGACATCCTATCTTGGTCGCATCGGGTTTAATTCATTAATAAACACGTCTCTTACCTTGAACGTCTACTCCTCATGTCACGAAGTTGCTACACTAACTGTATGTAACACTATGCACAAATGCAAAATATATCCAAGACAATATAGCATATCAATGCAGCAACCTAGAAATGCTAAGCCCCCTGAACTCCTATGCATACTACAGGTTATTGAAATCAGTTTCCGAGAATGGCAAACAACAAATATGTTTGCGAAGAAAAGAGCAACCTTCCTCGCAATTTGTTTGTAATGTTAGTTACAACCAGTCAACAGTTTTACAGAGGTATAGAAAACATTGGTGATAGAAACTAGGTTCTATAAAAGGTTCCCAATTAACGTCTTTGAAACCAATCTATTTATTTAGTGACATAATCTTGACAGTGTCACATAACTGCTCTGAACTTTGACTGACAGCTGAGTACTTACACATTACAGCCATCAGTAGAGCTAGCAATAAATACATTTTCCAAACCAAGTGCAGTAATTACACTAGGGTGCAGATGTATATGCACACACATGATAAACAACATCTGAACGAATTTAAATACAATTCAATAGCAAACATTGAAAAAACTATGACAGTGTATGTTTTTTTTTTATTTGATGCAAGACATTCAGTGTCGGGTGATTGCAGGGAGATAGGTGCCTGTCTTCAGGTGCAGTGTCTTGTATGCTGTGGTCAGTCTAAATTAATTGAGTCTTGATGTGTTCCATTCAGTAGACCTGTGGAAATATACTGCAAAGCATATACTTGTTTTAAAAACATGATTACTAACACCATTCAAAACAAGACCTGTTTAGTTGAAAGCCCACTCACCACGTCAAGGTACAGGTTATGGGTGGGGTGTTAGTGAGACAGGACAAGACAAGACAAGACAAGACAAGGTGTAGGAGCCATTTCTATCCACCTTTTAGTTAGGTTTATTTTAATGTTACTTATTTTAGCCACTTGGGCGAGTATTGCACTGGGTGTGGCTCGTCACAGGAAATTGGGTATATCTACAGGTGTGATTACTCAATTAGGGAAAGGTGTGGATGGCGGGGAACACACGCCGTCCACACTGAGGCTTATAGGATAGCCTCCACACAAGGTTAATGAAAAAGAAAAGGATGCTTAGATACTTTTAAATAACAAATGTGTATAACAGACATATGTGACAGACATACAAACTTCACAGGGACATACATAGAACATGGTATACATATAACATACATTTAAAGGGGAAAATGGAGAGAGAACCAAACTTACCTGTCCCCTTACAAAAAACAGTAAATACAACCTGTGACGCACGTCTAACCCCAGGTGTGCGCTGACAGATAGCACGCCGCACTTGGGAACCGTAAAGGACTTCCTACAAGCGCAACGCACGCACTGCTCGCTGACCACACCTGTAAGACAGTAAAAACAAGGCACATCTTTCTAACCCCAGGTGTGCGCTAACCACACCTGTAAGACAAAGTCTAACCCATGTGACCGGTGACAGAAGCAAGGCATGTCTAACTCCAAGTGACTGGCATTGACTAGGGAACGCCAGCAGCAGGGCACAACTTTACCTTATCTAACCGAACCTGTAAAGCTACAGTACAACGCATTTAACCCCAGGTGTCCGCTGACCGAACCTATAAAGCTACAGTACAACGCATTTAACCCCAGGTGTCCGCTGACCAAACCTGTAAAGCTTTATTTCAACGCAGACCAACAAGACGGGGCAGTAGCACCACGCCATCTGGCTTAATGCCATTGATACAGCTTAAAGTTCTTTCCGTAACACAACTATGTGCTGTCCAGTCACGACACCACAACGTGGTAGCCTGTGGTAAGGGCGTGGAACACGGCTTTGTCCTGTGAAAACAAAAAAACCCAGAGTAAACTTCTACAAAACAATAACAGATACTGGTAAGTTGTCAGACTAGAGAGAAAATAGAAACTACTTACAGTGGAACGTTGTTTGTGATCTGCAGCAATCACTGCAACGCACGTATTCACAATCTACAAGAAAGAAAAAGAAATTTGATGACAACATGATAGGAAAAAAGTAAAATAAAAATGTATTTCTAAGTTTTACTTACATCATCGGTCAGCCAGTTGAACTCTGGGCCTGCCAGACTGTCTAAGTCGCGAAACGTGGCACGACAACTTCCAATGTGTGATCAACATCTGCACCTTTTAGGAAAAAGGAACATAAAACACATTCAACACTCTACATTGAACTTGACATGACAGTACATATGTGGAGATGTATAAATGAAGAAATACCTACATTCAGCACCTACAGCTTCCATCGAGATGTCGCACAATACACTCAATTCCTGGACATCAGAAGCGATGCCGACATCTTTGGGCGTGTCTGTTCGACGAACATATGGCTTCAAATGGCGAACATTCAACCTGTCAACCAATCTGGACACTCTTTTGGCTGTCATGGACTCCACCTTAAACGGTCCAGCCCAACGTTCCTCTGCAGCGTCTCTTCACTGTTCGCGATCTCAAAGTCATCTACCTTTGGATCGGCGCTGCTGCCGTGATGAACCCGATAAATTGCAAAATATGGGCTCACCTTTGTGGAACGCTGCTTCGAGGTGTTTATCGAATAAACAGCGTGTTGCAGATAGACGTCCCAGTCATTCTGCTCCTCATTACAGTACTTTGCAAGATGGCGCTTAATGTTCTGGTTTGAGCGCTCATCTTGCCCATTGCTCTGCGGGTGGTAGGCTGAAGTTACAGCATGCTCTATCCCAAAGGTTTTAAAAAGAGCTTTGTTACAGTCATTAACAAACTCTCTTCCCATATCAGTGATAATCTTTTTGACACCACCCTGTGCCAAAACAGTTTGTGTCACCATAAGTCCTACCCCTGGACCGTTCTTGCCTCTCAGAGGCCTAGCCATGACCCACTTGGAGAACAAATCAGTAAAACTTATGATATGGATGTAACCCTTGGATGTCGTTTTGAGCGGCCCAATTAAATCAACTCCCATGACCTGCCCGGGACCCTGGACCTTAATAGGGTGTAGCGTAGGTGCTACAGTCTTAATTCTGTCATGCCTCTGACATGGCTCACAGGAACCAACCCAATCCTCTACATCCTTTTTCAAAGTCAGCCAATAAAAATGCTGCACTGCCTTCTGTGCAGTCTTCTGTACACCAGGGTGCTCTCCAGTGGCTGCACTGTCATGGCACTCATACAGTACCCTGTCCCTCTCCTCAGGGGTACGTACAACCAGACGTCTCTTACCTGAATTAACATAGTACAACATACCCATATCTAACACATACTGCTTTGCTGCTCTACCGACAGAAGACATCTGTATCCTACTACTTCCTAGTTGGTGGGAACCATTTGCAAGGTAATAAAATATAGCGTCCAGACGTGCAAAACTCTCCATCTCTCAAGGATGTCTAAATATAACACAATATGTCACTTACACTTCACAAACACACAAAACACAACGTAGCACACTGTCACAAACGAGAAGAGGGAGAGAGAACATGACAGCATTAGTTTGATGAACACATAGAAAGTCTGTAAATGTACATGTACATAAAAACATGAGATTTAAATCCCTGATCGCTGCATTTAACGTGCTAAATGTCATCCATAAAGTTTTGGCGCGCAGCGCAACCTAGCGCTTTATTTTCCCTCAGTCACTGCCCACAACTGTTTGACAGCAGGCTATGCTACAATGTACAATGTCATTAACACATCGTGAAAAAGAGCAAAAACATCGAAACTATTGCAATAGCACCGGGAGATTTAAATCCCTGATCGCTGCATTTAACGTGACTGATTCGTGCCAAATGCGCACTGACCAGAAGCGTTTGACAGCAGGCTATGCTACTGTGGGCTAACATTACTTGTAAGAAAAATGTCACGAAATTAAAAGTGAAGGTCCTCTATTTAATAGCATGGTAACTAAGCATATAGCACTACTAAAGGGAAGGCTCGCTGTTGGCGACTTGAAACATTACCTGAGGTTATTTGTAATGCAAGTAAATCAACTTACCTTAGCTGGATGGGGATGTGTAATCTGCTGATGAAGTTTAGGTAACTTCAACAGAGGCTTTTGTCTTCAAAAAGGATCTTTTGTCTTCAGGTCTTGAAGTTTTCAAGTCTTCCAAACTTAGTCAGCTTGCATAAATTACTGTCATTTAAGCTAACCAATGAACTATTTTTTACAAAAACCTATCGATTGTGTATGTATGTGTGTTTGTAAGAGTGCTAGCTTGAGCTAACCAAACACAGTACAGTGGCTATCTAGTTAGCTATCGTAACCATGTCAGCCTATGTAAGATACTGTAATTTTAGCTAACCAATTAAATAACTTTCACACAAAAAACCCATCGATTATGTGTGTTTGTGATGTGTAACATATCCTTTATCAATCACTCTCAGTTTATGTTATTTAACGCTACAGATTACACCTAACACACGTGTAATTCAGTTGCTATTAATGTTGAACAGCAACGTTAAACGTGACACCACATTAAATGTCAGGCAAACGACGTTGCAGCTCAGCGGGAAAAGTAGAGGTCCTGGTATTAGCCAATCAAATAAATGGTGTTTTCCGTTCCTGCCTGGTAACTCATCTTAACCAATCAACATTCTAGAATTACATCCGTATGCGGATCGTTTTTGAGTCAACCCATCGTCTACTTACAGTGGCCATATACTTGGGGATTGTGAACAGCTATTTCATGTTAATGTTTAGAGTCTGTGTCTCTGTCTGTTTTGCCAAGCCAAGTTACAGAGCAAGAGTTACAGAGTGAAGTTGTGATCTTAGACTGTGACAGCAACTTCAGCAATGCCTACATTTCCCATGGTGTGTCTTCACAGAGTGTGAGGAGGGCCGATTTGGAAATGGATGTGAGAATGAGTGCGTGTGTGAGAACGGAGCAGCGTGTGACCACGTCAGTGGAACCTGCATCTGCACGACGGGATGGACCGGCACGCGCTGTGAGAAGAGTAAGGGCTTGTATAAGTTTACATAAACATACACATACGCACATGCAAACGCACAAACACACACACACACGCACACACGCACACACACACACA
>NC_045160.1:6165763-6170763 GCF_900700415.2 Clupea harengus | reverse complement strand
AGAAGCACGGGAGCGTACAACCCCCCTGCACGCTACTGTAGCTTGACTTAACTTGTCTCTTCCCTTGCCTATTACCTATGCTGTCTATCGGTCCTCCTATGACCTTTGAACTCTGGTGTTCTCCTCTGTTGGTACACCTGGAATTCATCCATTGTGTGATTTGATCAGGAACTTATATGTGGTTTAATCAGGAACTTACGTAAATGGTCAACACCTCCCCCCCCCAATCAATCTGTAACTGTAGCCTGATGTCACCTGAACTAGGCCTCCTGACCTGGCTAAGCATAAGACGTGTTTTACCTTTGCCATTGTACATGCATTGATTTGTTGTGTTCACTGAATATGACTCTTGGGACATCTTTTCTTGATTATTTGGTTGTTGGTTCTTTGCCACACCAAACAATTATTAGGGTTATTGTTAGTTACGCTCCCCAGAGACATAGGCTCTTGCATGCATGTCCCCCTTCTGACTTGGCAATGTAATCACACAGATGACACATTCATGTGAAGAGAACACTTCAACTTCGAGCTTCACAAAGGCTCGTCCTTTGTTCATCTCACATGTACTGTATGTCCATGGACGTGCACACACACACACACACACACACACACACACACACACACCAGAACTACTGTGACCGAACAAAGGAACAGACACATGCATTTTTTCTGGCGCCCACCCAACAGCACACACTCGAACACACATACAAGCTTGCACACTCACACACACACATTTAGTAAGATTACATATTGTTTGTTTGATTTCTGATCATTGTGTTAATAAATGCTCTGATTGTATACGCTGGTCTATTTAATGTTACACAAGAATGAATGCTGCCAACCTCTTCTTCAACCTTCACTCGCTCGTAATACGGTCATTTTGGTTGTAGTTATTAATTGAATCATTAATCAGAGTTCCTAATTGATAGTTAAATATATTTTATGAGACTGATATGCTTGTGATAACCATGATGTATTGATAGTGTTTCCTTTTGTGTGTGTGTGTGTGTGTTTGTGTGTGTGTGTGTGTGTGTGTGTGTGTGTGTGCGCCGGTGTGAATGTGTGAGTGATTGACCACTATGGTAGACCCCCATGTGCTCAACTTAATTGATCTGCTGTTGTGTTGAATGGTTGATGCCTATCCAATCGGGTGAGATCACCAACATGTTATTGGTGCTGTTTGTCAGGATAGTACAAACATTATCTTGGTGTCCCTCGTGATGACCGTCGTACTATTTATACACACTATGTTACCTTAGTGACCTCACCCATTCCACTGGCAAATCATGACAAATCTAACAAAGTAGAATATCTAGCGCTTCTGTTGCTACCGCTACTTTAAAACTATTCACCCGTGTCAGCAGAGAAAACATAGTTTGCAAGAAATGTCCATCCACAATCTGCAGCATTTAATCTCTTCCTGCCAATCTCAATGCATCATCTTCCTGGATTATGCAAGCAGAAGAACCTTAGAGAGATAGAGGAACACATATATAGAGGTGCTGTGAGTGTCTGCAAAGAGACAGACGCAGAGACAAAATGGCTTCAGTTGCAGGGGCTGCTGTTGTACTGATGCTGCTCATTGACTGTGTTCAGTTGGAGTCGGAGCCGGAGCCCACACGGAAGCCAGGGACCAAGCTGTTGTTTGGCGCAGAGGGAGAAGACGTTCGGTTTAGTTTCATGTCGCTGCCCCGACGTCAAAGCAACTTGACTGGTGTTTTGTACCGGTCCACCAAAGAAGGCTACCTGTTTGTGATGAACTCATCTAATCTGTCACAGCACTCCGATTTAGAACAGGCCAAGAGAGTGGTCCACAGGACTTCTTGGATTTCGTTCATCCTAGGGAACCTGTCGTTGTCAGACAGTGGAGATTATGTGACCGAACGCTGGAGAAAGGGCATGCTCAGGGAGAAGATAAATCACAACCTGGTTGTTTGTAAGGACCGGTGCGATGTTACGCTACTTGGCTCTCATGACCACCTGGAATGGGTGATGAAGAAAAAGAACGAAAGTCATGGCAACAGACTGCAGGTGTATAAGATGACATATAAGAGCTCATATTCAGGTCTCTACCAGACGACTTTGGTCCTGGACACCAGGCTGCCAATGGAAGTCCTCCCAGGTGATCAGAGGGGTGAAGTTGAAGTGTCCAGCAACAGCACCACGGTGCGCCTCTCTATCGGCAGGTCACAAGTCCCTTGCGTTTTCCTCATTTGGAGTGGGGATCAGTGCTGCATAAGTGTGGCTGATATGGGGAGACACGGTGTGGGAGCAGACACGGCTAAAATTTCTCATTTCGTAAAGCCAGGTGAGAGACTCACTCTACCTTGCAGCCGTACGGACAATGCAGAGGAGATTGTTTGGCAAACTCCAGGTAAAGTTCTCTCCATCGATGTGCCTCTATTCCGCAACATGTCTTATCAGGAGGAAGAGGACATGTACATAGATACAAGCACTCTCGCTCTGGTCACCCTGTCTGTGGAACTCAAGGATACTGGTGGTTATACATGCAAACCAGATTATTTCGATCCTTTGGGTGAATGGACAAATCTGGTCTATGTTTGCTCCGACCTGGAAGCCACGCGTGTGCTGTTCTCACTGGGAGACACTGCTACACTGGTCTGTGGTGCAGAATTGAATGTGCGTCGAACGACATATACGCTTTATCGCCATGAAGACCAGGAGCAGGAGCACCCGTCTCTGAAGCTTGAACAGATGAACGTCATAGAGGAGATGCCAGCAATGTCCAGTGGTCAGTTATCCCTGACTATATCCAACCTTACTCTAAATGACAGTGGACTGTATGTTTGCCGTATGTTTGGATATACTGAAGAGAGAAAACTATTTTGCTTTGATAGGAAAATCTACCTGCTCTACAAGCATCCATTTGGGGTCGACTCCACTTTCTACAGAGTGTACTCTTCACTGATGGCCTGTGGGCTGCTGGGGATGGTCTGTGCTGTGATCTCTGTCAATCTGAGGGTCAGAGGAAGAGACCAGGCCTCTCAGGAGAGACTGAGGAGAACAGCTGAGGGGGAGCACAGTGAAGGTCAACCTGATTCTGAGTGTGTTAATACTGCTGAAGACGGCGTCTTAGAATGAAAAGCCTCATTCACTCTTATATTACTGGAAATTCAAGCTTGCTCTGTGGTACAAAAATGCTGTCATTCCTTTGGCATATTTCATCGATGTAATCTTCATCTTCAACATCATATCGTATAGCATGCTCTCTTGAAATCTATTTCTCTGTTGGATGTTTGATCTGTGTTGATTTCTTAGATGTGTAATGTTAGCTATTATGCCTATGTGGTTACTTACTGGATCTGTCATTAAAGCCTGGCCGTATATGCCTATGATACCCATGATGTGTTTCTTTGTGTGTCTGTGTTCGTGTGTGTCGGGGTGTGTGTGTGTGTGTGTGTCTGTGTTCGTGTGTGTCGGGGTGTGTGTGTTTGTCTGTGTCTGTGTTCGTGTGTGTTGGGGTGTCGTGTGTATGTTTTGCTCCGGTGTCATTCTCTGTATAGGTCAATTACACCTTAAATCACACCTCATTCACCATAAATTGTAAGCATAAACCTATCCAGCATAACCTAACAGGCAACAATGTGTAATAGCACATCAATACCTCACACTGGTCTAAACCCAAACCTTGATATGTTATGATTCCCCTGCTCTGACTGCTGCCATTGCTAACACTACTCATCACAATTTAATTTAATTTAGTACATGTTTGTTTTTGTACACGACAAGTTTTGGTGCATTTTTCATGACAAACTCAAATTCATTTTGATGGCGTACGGCAATATGAAGCCATATGAAACAGATAAACACAACTGCCATCCATATTGGGGAACTATGGGGAAGTGGATGGGTGTCTGTTGCAGGGAATCATTTGAAAAGTGTTTAATGTTATGTGCCTTTAAAGTGCTGCACCACTAGAAGTCAAACTGCCTTGAGTCCCAGCCTTCCTGTGATGATTATCTCTAGCTGTCTTCCAAGAATTTAGCATAGTTAGCATATCAGATGTTACATTCACTGATATCTCCCTTGGCCTTAGTCAGCAGTTGTCCTACAACATTAGTGTATTGTTACGTTATGTGAGTAAACCTCGCTACCCAACATGTGCTAGCGACACATGCTGCTGGTGTTTTTAGCCACCTTCTCTACACCTACCTCCCATGCCAGAGGTTGTTGGTTCGACCCCGTGGGACTGAGCTTTGGTCATGACACACAAAATAGGTTTCATGTACACACACAGCATCTAAGGGGTTGTGTGTTGATGCACAGATCATTTTCACAGATCATTCAAACATAAACAGTAGGATACCTAAACCGTCTCGTGAACATCAGGATGGCATACACCGCATCACACTCTGGAGGGAGGCCTCCTCCTCAGCAAACACACAATCCTCTCACACACACACACACACACACACACACACACACACACACACACACACACTCACTTCCTGGAACATATATACACACATATATACTCACCCCCTTTGAAACACACTCACATGCACATACACACACACATACTCACCACCTTTGAAACACACACACACACACACACACACATACACACATTTTGCTGATGCCCGGAGCAGTGTCTGGAACAACCCTGCAGAGTAACTACAAGAGGCAGGTTTTTAATCATTTTAAGGTGTTTGTTTGTTGGTAGTTTTGCCAGTAACATCCTCAAATTCACTTTTGATGGAACACAGTCAGGTTATTCACTCACACACACACACCATACACTCACACACACACACACACACACACACACACACTCACACACACACACACACACACATCTTCCCCTGCCCCTGCCCCCCCCCCACACACACACACACACACACCACATCCCTTTCCCATTCCTTCCTTACTTACCCTGTCTTTCCTTTTTCTTCACTTTCTCAAATCTCTCACCACTCTCTCTCAGCTCCCTTCACACACACACACACACACACACACACACTCACACCAGGTCTACCAAC
>NC_045160.1:6148263-6150763 GCF_900700415.2 Clupea harengus | reverse complement strand
TGTGTGTGTGTGTGTGTGTGTGTGTGTGTGTGTGTGTGTGTGTGTTTCAGATGGACACACTCTTCCTGTTCCAGTTCTGGTGCGTCGGTCAGTGAAGCGGCGCTCTGGCAGGGCTCATGCTCGTCCTTCTGCTAAACACACACGCCCCTCATGATGTGCGTGACTCCAGTGTGTGTGTGTGTGTGTGTGTGTGTGTGTGTGTGTGTCTGAGGAGTGCAGACCGGTCCATTTTTTTTGTTGAGGACAATTTTCCTACCCATGTAACACAGACATGAACAGAAACTCTCTCTCTCACACACACACACACACACACACACACACACACACACACATACATATGCATACACTCCACCAACTGCTGTGCCTTTTGGTGGTGTGAAATGGCCAGTAAACAGTTGCAGCAAGAGATTTGGCTCCTCACTGACTTGATGAGTTCTTTAAGGATGTGTGTGTGTGTTCCTTATTGCCCGTTTTGAGTGGTGTGTTGTTTGTGAATGTGTATAATTTATACATGTTACGCTGCCAAAGGAGCTGAATGCATAAAGTGGTGTCCCACCCTGTCAGTGTTCTCAAATAATGTTGAATATATGATGTTATGCTGATCTAACATTTACTGTATACATTTACATTGCATTTCAAGTATACACCAATTTGTCTGTCTCAGGCTTTTCTATGTGGAAGTATGTATTGCGTTTTCACTGTTTCAGGAAATGCTCGAACTCCTAAATAATGCAACGGACCACCTTAAAGATGCACAGACTGTCCTGGACATGTGTAAAGCTGTGGACTATCAGTCAGACAGCACTGAAATGTACACGGCTCTATTTAAGGAGGCACTCTTGACATATCAGCAGGGTCTGGTGTTTTTCTGCAACTGTCATGATCACATTACTACCTGTGACCAGAGGAGAGAGTGGGAGAGAGACTGGTCTGGTGTTCAACTGTACCGCAGTCTGGCCTGGACGTCCTGATTCCTATCCAACAGTGGATGCCTGGCAGTAGAAATGGTGCTATTTGATAATAAACAACCCTTGGAAAGGAAAATGGGGATGTGTGTCTTGTTGTCTCACTGTCTTTTGTGTGAGTGTCACTGTTTAACTGGCTGTCTGAAAGAGGCCGGAACTACCTGAACTACTGCTTGCCATTCACTTTCAGTTTTCACCATGAGGCCAGAGGACACTCTTACCCATCTCTGGTGCAGGTCAGGATAATACAGCAAAGAAAAAAATACAAACAGAAATGAAAGTGAATGAAAGAGAAAGAGGCAAAGGAGAGTGAGTGGAGTGGCTTGGTAAGGTTGCCATAGTGTTGCCATAGTGTCTCTAGGGGAGATGGAACAACAGAAAGTGTGTGTAGAAGAGGGGCTGGTTGGGTGGGTGCATCTCTTATGTGTTACCTTCTCTGCTAGCTTTCATCCTTCAAGGGGGAAATGTTGCATTTTTATTTAGGCCAGCTAGGACAGAAGGCCAAGGTGGGATGGGGCGTGTGTGTGTGTCTCTGATGACTGTGTCACGAGAGAAGGAGTGTGTCTATGTGTGTGTGTGTGGGTCTGTGCATTTGTGCCTGGGGGTCAGTGGGGTTCTGAATGGTCCATCAGGCAGTAGTGATGGAGGAGCTAAGGGTGACACACACACACACACACACACACACATATACATATACACACAAACAGAGAGAGGGGTCAAGCAGAAAATGTCACCTGCCCCATCATCAAGCAGACAGCTCACCTGAGCGTGAAACTGCCACAGATCCGCTGTGTGTGTGTGTGTATATATCAGAGTTTGTGTGTGTGTGTGTGTGTGTGTGTATCTGGCTGTTTGTGTGTGACCCCCTCCCCTCATCCTCTCTAAAGCATTTCTCAGGTGCAGCGGAGCGTCTCTGTGGCTGAGGTACGGCAGCACAGGTGGAAGGCCCAGGCGGGACCCCCCTCGCCCCGACCCGCCAGCCCAGCGTGAGTGATGGCGGAGTGGGGCGTGCGCAGAGCGGCCGGCCCCTGGTCTGATGGATGAGGGCCGTGGAGGGCCGGCGCGTGTTGTGACAGCCTACAGATGTTCCCCAATAATGTTTATCAGCCGCCTGGATGACGGGGGGACGACACACACCTGTTTCCAGTCAAACCGCGGCAACCAAAACCATCCATCCATACACACACACACACACACACACACACGTAGTGTGTGTCTCATACACACTCTCTGTCCTATCTTTCACACCCACTAATGCACAAACACAGTTTCTCTCTTACACACTCTCTGTCACACTTGAGACAAGAGCTAATACACACACACACACACACACACACACACACACACACACAGATACATCAACTCAAGGTGGGAACATGTACACACACACGCACACAAATGTCCCATGAATCACCACACACCCACAGCTCCAGAAACGCACAGAAAACGTTCACACTTGTCAGACACAGGACACCAGTCCTCTTGGTGTGCTCTGTAGTTGGCATACAAGCCCAGATCCTCATACTGCCCCTACT
>NC_045160.1:6138263-6140763 GCF_900700415.2 Clupea harengus | reverse complement strand
TGTGTGGGTGTGGGTGTGAATGATTCTATACACACTTGGGGGACAACTGAATATCGTTCTGATACTTTCATGTGGAAGACTCTTCTCTTTTCATAATGGTCAATCACTATTCCTATGGAGACGCTAACATTACGGCAACGTCATGTCAACATTTTAAAAACCTTTTTTTTGTTTCTACCCCTCTAGTCACCAGCTGCCTTCGCTGTGCAAAACATGGAAATTTCAGACAGAATAAATACACCTATTATTACTCACTAATATTATTATCATCATCATCATCAACATCATCATCATTAGCACTGCTATTATCATTGTCATTATTCATATGATCAAATCAACAAACCAATCGATTCATCAGTCAATTAATCATTTCCTTTAAGGTCACATTTGCTGTGATGTCTTTTGTGTGCAATTGTGTGTGTGTGTGATGTGTGTGTGTGTGTGAGGTCCATGTGTGCGTATGTGTCAGACCCTGAATGACAGCAGGTATTTTGTGTGTGTGAGAGAGCATGTGTATGTGTCTATATGTGTGTGTGTGTGTGTGTGTGTGTGTGTGTGTGTGTGTGTGTGTGTGTGCGTGTGTGTCTGCTCAGCAGTCTGTGGAGGGCCCAGGGCTGGAGGAGGTGGGTTGGGCTGTGCCTCAGGTAGGAGAGGTGGGAGGTGGGGGGCGGGGGGCGGGCGGCGGGGGGTCAGGCTGGAAGAGGAGAGGTGAGAGGCGGCAGGTCAGAGGTCATCGTCATGGAGCGAGCGCGGGAGGCGTCTCATACGTGGCTCAGCGACTGGATGGCGCTGGACTCGGCGGCGGCGCGTGCCAGGCTGTGCCACATGGTGGAGGGGGTGTGGGCTCCGGCATGGAGGGAGTCCTTATCGGCCAGAGACAGCATCATGGCATACGCCTGGAAAAGAGCAGGGGAGACAGTCAGCCATTTAATATCCCTTTATTTTTCATTTTGATATTAAAAATATATTATATGTTTTGATTTCTTTCTATAAACTGATTCATCATTAACAATCATTCTTATCTCTTTCTTTTTCCTCTGTTCTATGAAACCCTCCGTCTATCTTTCTGAGTTTGTCTATATTTATTTACATGGAAAAGCACTCTACACTCAACAGCCTAATACTGGTAGATCAATGTGCAGGTTGTAACTACAGTAACTCCTACAATTCCCATAATCCCATAGGGCATATTTATCCAGGGAGCAATGGCATTACCTGGGACTTGGACTTCCTGTAAAGCGGCTGCTTGACAGCCTCTGACAGGTGGGCGGAGCCAAACCCAGTGACGTCACCTTCACCAAATTCTCTGTCCTCCATCTTGCGCATGTCGGAGAAGTGGCGGATGTGATCCAGAGCGGAGAATGAGTCCTGCTCTTCCTCCTCCCCCTCTTCCTCAAGCCTATTATTCATCATAAATATACCAATAAAGCTCCATTAGCTCCAATACCTGTTGCCTATAATCATAGACAAACATGTTACTATCGTATCGACACACAAGTGTTTATGTTCCACCAAATATCTGGAGTGAGATGCATGCTTTGTTGTTAATATACCAAAACCTGTTGTTCTCATGGTGTGGGTGTGTGTATGTGTGTGTGTGTGTTTCCGTATGCATTGTGGATTTGTGTGTGTGCATGTGTGTGTGTGTGTCTTTCCTACCTCCTTGGGGAAGTTTTGCAGTTGAGCTCCAGATCGTTGGGCCCATCAAAGTCCATCTCGTCTCGGATGGCGTCATCGTCAACCAGGTTGCTAGGGAGTTCATCATCCACAGGCTTGCCCGTGACATTACTCTGTTCCCCTTCCTCCTCCTCTGCTCCCAGCTCCTCCCCTTCCTCTTCCTCCAGGTCACGTGACTCTTGGTTAGGGATCAGGCCTTTGTCCTCTTCAAAATGGGCGCCATTGATTCTGCGGAGGACCAGACCATTTAGCCGCATGAAAAACTTTCATATTTTTTACACCCTGGAGGAGCTACTCTGTGAACTGTCAAAGTTTTAAAGTGTGATGTTGTTCTGCAAACTATTACAGAGCAGCTGTGAATTTCACCAGACAAAGAACAATGGAGACAGAGGATGTGTACAAACACACAACACATACGCACCAAATTATGCACACACATACAGAAGAACAAACACAGGCACACACAATCACACACACACACACACACACACACACACACACACACAGATATCATCAGAGCTTCTCGCATGTTCAATGTTCATGAAAACCAACTCAGCACAGAGAGAAAGTGACCGAAGAAAGAGAGAAAAAAAGAAAAAAAAACGAGCGGCACAATCTCGTTTGTCATCGTGTCAGCGAGCCCCCTGGCTGGCAGCAGTGGTGGTGGGTGTGTGTGTGTGTGTGTGTGTGTGTGTGTGTGTGTGTGTGTGTGTGTGTGTGTGTGTGTGTGTGTGTGTGTGTGTGTGTGTGTGTGTGGGGGGGGGGTGGTTCTGGGTTGGGTTGGACCCGGGGTCTGGGTGCTTAAGGGCCGTCAACATAGAGG
>NC_045160.1:6118263-6120763 GCF_900700415.2 Clupea harengus | reverse complement strand
ATGTGTGTGTGTGTGTGTGTGTGTGTGTGTGTGTATTTCTGACTGTGTGTGTGTGTGTGTGTGTGTGTACATGTGTGTGTGTGTGTGTTTGACTATGTGTGAGTGTGTGCGTTAGAGCACGGGTGGCAGCGTGCAGACTTACGTTTGGGGGCTGTGAAAGACTTACATGCAAAGGGCTTGACACTGCTGTGGATGTGCTTGTGCTGCTTGAGGCCCGAGGACGTGGCGAAGGTCTTGCCGCAGTCGGTGCAGGCGTGGGCCCGCGCCCCCACATGCTGCGAGCGGATGTGCCTCTGCAGGTTGCTGGGGTCCGTGAACACCTGCTGGGGGGGGAGCATGGACAGGAGAGGGGGGGGGGTTACGCCACGCCGCACCACTCACTTCCAAAATCAAAACTCACCCCCTCACGTCTATATGCACAGGTACTGTATTTACTCCCTCCCCCCCCACACACGTCTATATGCACAGGTACTGTCTGAATTAGGGGACAAGACGCCAACCCCATTTTTGGAAACTTAAAAACACTATCACATTCTTTGACACGTGTGCGAACCAGGAGGAAGCTGGAGATACCCCGGAATGAGTTTGGACTCTACCTTTGTGCAGTTTTCACATTCATAGTGCTTGCCACTGTCATGTGACATCTGGTGGCGAATCAGGTTCGATTTCCAGTTGAAGGCCTTGGGACACTGGTCACACTTATACTCCCTCTCTTCAGAGTGGGATAGGGAGTGAGCCTCCAGACTACACACACACACACACACACACACACACACATTCACACACACACACACAAGCATAAACATTATAACACTAAAAACTTCAATTGTGTGTCACAAATAAAATACCAAAATACTTAAGCTTGTGGTGACAAGTGTGCCTAATGATGTAAAATAAAGATGACCACCATTTTGTTCAGAGGATTTGGATGCAACATGCAACATATGTGTGTGTGTGTGTGTGTGTGTGCGTTCGTGTCTATGGCCTTACCTTTGAGAGTCAGGGAACACCTGGTCACACTCCCCGCACACGTGTTGCAAGGCGTCCTGGTCGTGCAGGTCGTGCGAGTGGTGGTGATGGTGGTGGGGGGGCTCGGGCTCGCTGCCCTCCCCCGCGCTAGGCAGGCCTTGCTCGGCCAGGAGCGACAGGCTGGAGGGGGGGGTCCCGCACGGCTGCGTCTGGTGGTCCAGCAGCTCGGAGCGAGACTCAAAGAGCTGGTCGCAGTCCTCACAGCGATACTGCCTCTCCTCTGCAGGACATAGACAGGAGTGTGTTAGTCAGTGAGTGTTAGTGTAGAGCCGAATGTGTGTGTGTGTGTGTGTGTGTGTGTGTGTGTGTGTATGTGTGTGTGTGTGTGTGTACTGACCATAAATGTGTGTCCTGTTTGTGTTTTTGCTTGTTTGTGTTGTGCTCGTGTGTGTTTATGTGCATGTGTGTTATTGCAACTCCTTTTCAAGCACTGATTGGGTACCCAATCTTGACACACTGAATTCAGAGATCCTCTGCACATTCAACCAACATCTGTGTGTGTGTCGTGAGTGTGAGTGCGTGGGTCTCCACGTGTATGTGTCTATGTATGTACGAGTGAGTGTGTGTGTGTGTGTATATATATGAATGTGAGTGTGTGTGTCTCTGTGTGTGTGTATGTATGTATGTGTGTGCGTACATGCGTGTGCGTGGGTGTGTTTTTGTGTGTGTGTGTGCGTGTGTGTGTGTGTGTTAAACCTCACCGTGTATATCAGGAGCCATCACCTCACATGGAAACTCCTCCGCCTTCATGAACAACAGCAGCTCCTCACCAGGTTGGATCTCTCGTATCACACGATAAAATATCTGAGCGAGAGAGAGAGAGAGAGAGAGAGAGAGAAAGAAAGAAAGAAAAGAAAGAAAGAAAGAAAGAAAGACAAGGATATTTCAGTTGCTAGGGTCAGCTGGAAGAAAGCCCAATAAAAGAACAAAATATTTAAACTCTTTGTTATTTATTTAGACTTTATATAAATGTGAGAACTCAATACACACAAACATTTAACACTCAACACACTGACCACACACACACACACACACACACACGCACACTTGCACAGTCATATTGAGAAAGAGGAGTTGAAGTGTGAATTGCGTAAAACCCCAGTGAATCAGCTTGGGGACTGTGTGCAAGTGTGTGTGTGTGTGTGTGTGTGTGTGTGTGTGTGTGTGTGAGTGTGTGTGTGTGTGTGTGTGTGTGTATGTGTGACTGGAGCAGTTACGGACCATGGGATACTTGGACACACTTCCCGTGCGAGTACAATGGGCAGGGGGGGCAGACAATCAGAGCTGCCGTTATTTTTGGCATCCACTCCTCATTCACGTCCTCTAAACGAACCTCTGACAACCGCGCTTTCTTACTAGAGATGGGACTTGTGTGTGTGTGTGTGTGTGTGTGTGTGTGTGTGTGTATGTGTGTGCCTTGGTATATGTGTGTGAGTCTCTGTGTGTGGGGTTGTGTGTGTGTGTGTTTTTT